>NC_088397.1:96190543-96338043 GCF_034236695.1 Oncorhynchus nerka | reverse complement strand
AGAGTAGCTGTTGCCTTGGCAGGAACTAATGGGGATCCATAATAAATCCCAGGAATAGTAGCTGCTGCCTTGGCAGGAACTAATGGGGATCCAAAATAAACCCCAGGAAGAGTAGCTGTTGCCTTGCAGGAACTAATGTGGATCCAAAATAAACCCCAGGAAGAGTAGCTGCTGCCTTGGCAGGAACTAATGGGGATCCATAATAAACCCCAGGAAGAGTAGCTGCTGCCTTGGCAGGAACTAATGTGGATCCATAATAAACCCCAGGAAGAGTAGCTGCTGCCTTGCAGGAACTAATGGGATCCAAAATAAACCCCAGGAAGAGTAGCTGCTGCCTTGGCAGGAACTAATGGGGATCCAAAATAAACCCCAGGAAGAGTAGCTGCTGCCTTGGCAGGAACTAATGGGGATCCAAAATAAACCCCAGGAAGAGTAGCTGCTGCCTTGGCAGGAACTAATGGGGATCCAATAATAAACCCCAGGAAGAGTAGCTGCTGCCTTGGCAGGAACTAATGGGGATCCAAAATAAACCCCAGGAAGAGTAGCTGTTGCCTTGGCAGGAACTAATGGGGATCCATAATAAACCCCAGGAAGAGTAGCTGCTGCCTTGGCAGGAACTAATGGGGATCCATAATAAACCCCAGGAAGAGTAGCTGCTGCCTTGGCAGGAACTAATGTGGATCCATAATAAACCCCAGGAAGAGTAGCTGCTGCCTTGGCAGGAACTAATGGGGATCCATAATAAACCCCAGGAAGAGTAGCTGCTGCCTTGGCAGGAACTAATGGGGATCCATAATAAACCCCAGGAAGAATAGCTGCTGCCTTGGCAGGAACTAATGGGGATCCATAATAAACCCCAGGAAGAGTAGCTGCTGCCTTGGCAGGAACTAATGGGGATCCATAATAAACCCCAGGAAGAGTAGCTGCTGCCTTGGCAGGAACTAATGGGGATCCATAATAAACCCCAGGAAGAGTAGCTGCTGCCTTGGCAGGAACTAATGGGGATCCAAAATAAACCCCAGGAAGAGTAGCTGTTGCCTTGGCAGGAACTAATGTGGATCCAAAATAAACCCCAGGAAAAGTAGCTGCTGCCTTGGCAGGAACTAATGGGGATCCAAAATAAACCCCAGGAAGAGTAGCTGCTGCCTTGGCAGGAACTAATGGGGATCCATAATAAACCCCAGGAAGAGTAGCTGCTGCCTTGGCAGGAACTAATGGGGATCCATAATAAACCCCAGGAAGAGTAGCTGCTGCCTTGGCAGGAACTAATGGGGATCCATAATAAACCCCAGGAAGAGTAGCTGCTGCCTTGGCAGGAACTAATGAGGATCCAAAATAAACCCCAGGAAGAGTAGCTGCTGCCTTGCAGGAACTAATGTGGATCCATAATAAACCCCAGGAAGAGTAGCTGCTGCCTTGGCAGGAACTAATGGGGATCCATAATAAACCCCAGGAAGAGTAGCTGCTGCATTAGCAGGAACTAATGTGGATCCATAATAAACCCCAGGAAGAGTAGCTGCTGCCTTGGCAGGAACTAATGGGGATCCAAAATAAACCCCAGGAAGAGTAGCTGCTGCCTTGGCAGGAACTAATGGGGATCCAAAATAAACCCCAGGAAGAGTAGCTGTTGCCTTGGCAGGAACTAATGTGGATCCAAAATAAACCCCAGGAAGAGTAGCTGTTGCCTTGGCAGGAACTAATGTGGATCCAAAATAAACCCAGGAAGAGTAGCTGCTGCCTTGGCAGGAACTAATGGGGATCCATAATAAACCCCAGGAAGAGTAGCTGCTGCCTTGGCAGGAACTAATGGGGATCCATAATAAACCCCAGGAAGAGTAGCTGGCGCCTTGGCCGGAACTAATGGGGATCCAAAATAAACCCCAGGAAGAGTAGCTGCTGCCTTGGCAGGAACTAATGGGGATCCAAAATAAACCCCAGGAAGAGTAGCTGGCTGCCTTGGCAGGAACTAATGGGGATCCAAAATAAACCCAGGAAGAGTAGCTGCTGCCTTGGCAGGAACTAATGGGGATCCAAAATAAACCCCAGGAAGAGTAGCTGCTGCCTTGGCAGGAACTAATGGGGATCCAAAATAAACCCCAGGAAGAGTAGCTGCTGCCTTGGCAGGAACTAATGGGGATCCATAATAAACCCCAGGAAGAGTAGCTGCTGCCTTGGCAGGAACTAATGGGGATCCATAATAAACCCCAGGAAGAGTAGCTGCTGCCTTGGCAGGAACTAATGGGGATCCATAATAAACCCCAGGAAGAGTAGCTGCTGCCTTGGCAGGAACTAATGGGGATCCATAATAAACCCCAGGAAGAGTAGCTGCTGCCTTGGCAGGAACTAATGGGGATCCATAATAAACCCCAGGAAGAGTAGCTGCTGCCTTGGCAGGAACTAATGTGGATCCAAAATCAACTCCAGGAAGAGTAGCTGCTGCCTTGGCAGGAACTAATGGGGATCCAAAATAAACCCCAGGAAGAGTAGCTGCTGCCTTGGCAGGAACTAATGGGGATCCATAATAAACCCCAGGAAGAGTAGCTGCTGCCTTGGCAGGAACTAATGGGGATCCATAATAAACCCCAGGAAGAGTAGCTGCTGCCTTGGCAGGAACTAATGGGGATCCATAATAAACCCCAGGAAGAGTAGCTGCTGCCTTGGCAGGAACTAATGGGGATCCATAATAAACCCCAGGAAGAGTAGCTGCTGCCTTGGCAGGAACTAATGGGGATCCATAATAAACCCCAGGAAGAGTAGCTGCTGCCTTGGCAGGAACTAATGGGGATCCATAATAAACCCCAGGAAGAGTAGCTGCTGCCTTGGCAGGAACTAATGGGGATCCAAAATAAACCCCAGGAGGAGTAGCTGTTGCCTTGACCGGAACTAATGTGGATCCAAAATAAACCCCAGGAAAAGTAGCTGTTGCCTTGGCAGGAACTAATGGGGATCCATAATAAACCCCAGGAAGAGTAGCTGCTGCCTTGGTAGGAACTAATGTGGATCCAAAATAAACTCCAGGAAGAGTAGCTGTTGCCTTGGCAGGAACTAATGGGGATCCATAATAAACTCCAGGAAGAGTATCTGTTGCCTTTGCAGGAACTAATGTGGATCCAAAATAAACTCCAGGAAGAGTAGCTGTTGCCTTGGCAGGAACTAATTTGCATCCAAAATAAACCCCAGGAAGAGTAGCTGTTGCCTTGGCAGGAACTAATGGGGATCTATAATAAACCCCAGGAAGAGTAGCTGCTGCCTTGGCAGGAACTAATGGGGATCCATAATAAACCCCAGGAAGAGTAGCTGTTGCCTTGGCAGGAACTAATGGGGATCCATAATAAATCCCAGGAATAGTAGCTGCTGCCTTGTCAGGAAATAATGAGGATCCATAATAAATCCCAGAAAAAGTAGCTGCTGCCTTTGCAGGAACTAATGTGGATCCATAATAAACCCCAGGAAGAGTAGCTGCTGCCTTGGCAGGAACTAATGGGGATCCATAATAAACCCCAGGAAGATTAGCTGTTGCCTTGGCAGGAACTAATGTGGATCCATAATAAACCCCAGGAAGAGTAGCTGCTGCATTGGCAGGAACTAATGGGAATCCATAGTAAACCACAGGAAGAGTAGCTGCTGCCTTGGCAGGAACTAATGGGGATCCAAAATAAACCCCAGGAGGAGTAGCTGTTGCCTTGGCAGGAACTAATGTGGATCCAAAATAAACCCCAGGAAAAGTAGCTGTTGCCTTGGCAGGAACTAATGTGGATCCAAAATAAACTCCAGGAAGAGTAGCTGCTGCCTTGGCATGAACTAATGGGGATCAATAATAAACCCCAGGAAGAGTAGCTGCTGCCTTGGCAGGAACTAATGGGGATCCATAATAAACCCCAGGAAAGTAGCTGCTGCCTTGGCAGGAACTAATGGGGATCCATAATAAACCCCAGGAAGAGTAGCTGCTGCCTTGGCAGGAACTAATGGGGATCCATAATAAACCCCAGGAAGAGTAGCTGCTGCCTTGGCAGGAACTAATGTGGATCCAAAATAAACTCCAGGAAGAGTAGCTGCTGCCTTGGCAGGAACTAATGGGGATCCAAAATAAACCCCAGGAAGAGTAGCTGCTGCCTTGGCAGGAACTAATGGGGATCCATAATAAACCCCAGGAAGAGTAGCTGCTGCCTTGGCAGGAACTAATGGGGATCCAAAATAAACCCCAGGAAGAGTAGCTGTTGCCTTGGCAGGAACTAATGGGGATCCAAAATAAACCCCAGGAAGAGTAGCTGTTGCCTTGGCAGGAACTAATGGGGATCCATAATAAACCCCAGGAAGAGTAGCTGCTGCCTTGGCAGGAACTAATGGGATCCAAAATAAACCCCAGGAAGAGTAGCTGCTGCCTTGGCAGGAACTAATGTGGATCCAAAATAAACCCCAGGAAGAGTAGCTGGTGCCTTGGCAGGAACTAATGGGGATCCAAAATAAACCCCAGGAAGAGTAGCTGCTGCCTTGGCAGGAACTAATGGGGATCCAAAATAAACCCCAGGAAGAGTAGCTGCTGCCTTGGCAGGAACTAATGGGGATCCATAATAAACCCCAGGAAGAGTAGCTGCTGCCTTGGCAGGAACTAATGGGGATCCATAATAAACCCCAGGAAGAGTAGCTGCTGCCTTGGCAGGAACTAATGGGGATCCAAAATAAACCCCAGGAGGAGTAGCTTTTGCCTTGACAGGAACTAATGGGGATCCAAAATAAACCCCAGGAAAAGTAGCTGTTGCCTTGGCAGGAACTAATGGGGATCCATAATAAACCCAGGAAGAGTAGCTGCTGCCTTGGCAGGAACTAATGGGGATCCAATAATAAACCCCAGGAAGAGTAGCTGCTGCCTTGGCAGGAACTAATGGGGATCCATAATAAACCCCAGGAAGAGTAGCTGGTGCCTTGGCAGGAACTAATGGGGATCCATAATAAACCCCAGGAAGAGTAGCTGCTGCCTTGGCAGGAACTAATGGGGATCCATAATAAAACCCAGGAAGAGTAGCTGCTGCCTTGGCAGGAACTAATGGGGATCCATAATAAACCCCAGGAAGAGTAGCTGCTGCCTTGGCAGGAACTAATGGGATCCAAAATAAACCCCAGGAAGAGTAGCTGCTGCCTTGACAGGAACTAATGGGGATCCAAAATAAACCCCAGGAAGAGTAGCTGCTGCCTTGGCAGGAACTAATGGGGATCCATAATAAACCCAGGAAGAGTAGCTGCTGCCTTGGCAGGAACTAATGGGGATCCATAATAAACCCCAGGAAGAGTAGCTGCTGCCTTGGCAGGAACTAATGGGGATCCAAAATAAACCCCAGGAAGAGTAGCTGCTGCCTTGGCAGGAACTAATGGGGATCCAAAATAAACCCCAGGAAGAGTAGCTGCTGCCTTGGCAGGAACTAATGGGGATCCAAAATAAACCCCAGGAAGAGTAGCTGCTGCCTTGGCAGGAACTAATGGGGATCCAAAATAAACCCCAGGAAGAGTAGCTGCTGCCTTGGCAGGAACTAATGGGGATCCAAAATAAACCCCAGGAAGAGTAGCTGTTGCCTTGGCAGGAACTAATGGGGATCCATAATAAACCCCAGGAAGAGTAGCTGTTGCCTTGGCAGGAACTAATGGGGATCCATAATAAACCCCAGGAAGAGTAGCTGCTGCCTTGGCAGGAACTAATGGGGATCCAAAATAAACCCAGGAAGAGTAGCTGCTGCCTTGGCAGGAACTAATGTGGATCCAAAATAAACCCCAGGAAGAGTAGCTGTTGCCTTTGCAGGAACTAATGGGATCCAAAATAAACTCCAGGAAGAGTAGCTGTTGCCTTGGCAGGAACTAATTTGGATCCAAAATAAACCCCAGGAAGAGTAGCTGTTGCCTTGGCAGGAACTAATGGGGATCCATAATAAACCCCAGGAAGAGTAGCTGTTGCCTTGGCAGGAACTAATGGGGATCCATAATAAACCCCAGGAAGAGTAGCTGCTGCCTTGGCAGGAACTAATGGGGATCCATAATAAACCCCAGGAAGAGTAGCTGTTGCCTTGGCAGGAACTAATGGGGATCCATAATAAACCCCAGGAAGAGTAGCTGCTGCCTTTGCAGGAACTAATGTGGATCCATAATAAACCCCAGGAAGAGTAGCTGCTGCCTTGGCAGGAACTAATGGGGATCCATAATAAACCCCAGGAAGAGTAGCTGCTGCCTTGGCAGGAACTAATGGGGATCCATAGTAAACCCCAGGAAGAGTAGCTGCTGCCTTGGCAGGAACTAATGGGGATCCATAATAAACCCCAGGAAGAGTAGCTGCTGCCTTGGCAGGAACTAATGGGGATCCATAATAAACCCCAGGAAGAGTAGCTGCTGCCTTGGCAGGAACTAATGGGGATCCATAATAAACCCCAGGAAGAATAGCTGCTGCCTTGGCAGGAACTAATGGGGATCCAAATAAACCCCAGGAAGAGTAGCTGCTGCCTTGGCAGGAACTAATGGGGATCCATAATAAACCCCAGGAAGAGTAGCTGTTGCCTTGGCAGGAACTAATGTGGATCCAAAATAAACTCCAGGAAGAGTAGCTGCTGCCTTGGCAGGAACTAATGGGGATCAATAATAAACCCCAGGAAGAGTAGCTGCTGCCTTGGCAGGAACTAATGGGGATCCATAATAAACCCCAGGAAGAGTAACTGGCGCCTTGGCCGGAACTAATGGGGATCCAAAATAAACCCCAGGAAGAGTAGCTGCTGCCTTGGCAGGAACTAATGGGGATCCAAAATAAACCCCAGGAAGAGTAGCTGGCGCCTTGGCAGGAACTAATGTGGATCCAAAATAAACTCCAGGAAGAGTATCTGTTGCCTTTGCAGGAACTAATGTGGATCCAAAATAAACTCCAGGAAGAGTAGCTGTTGCCTTGGCAGGAACTAATTTGGATCCAAAATAAACCCCAGGAAGAGTAGCTGTTGCCTTGGCAGGAACTAATGGGGATCCATAATAAACCCCAGGAAGAGTAGCTGTTGCCTTGGCAGGAACTAATGGGGATCTATAATAAACCCCAGGAAGAGTAGCTGCTGCCTTGGCAGGAACTAATGGGGATCCATAATAAACCCCAGGAAGAGTAGCTGTTGCCTTGGCAGGAACTAATGGGGATCCATAATAAATCCCAGGAATAGTAGCTGCTGCCTTGGCAGGAACTAATGAGGATCCATAATAAATCCCAGAAAAAGTAGCTGCTGCCTCTGCAGGAACTAATGTGGATCCATAATAAACCCCAGGAAGAGTAGCTGCTGCCTTGGCAGGAACTAATGGGGATCCATAATAAACCCCAGGAAGATTAGCTGTTGCCTTGGCAGGAACTAATGTGGATCCATAATAAACCCCAGGAAGAGTAGCTGCTGCATTGGCAGGAACTAATGGGGATCCATAATAAACCCAGGAAGAGTAGCTGCTGCCTTGGCAGGAACTAATGGGGATCCAAAATAAACCCCAGGAAGAGTAGCTGCTGCCTTGGCAGGAACTAATGTGGATCCAAAATAAACCCCAGGAAGAGTAGCTGTTGCCTTGGCAGGAACTAATGTGGATCCAAAATAAACCCCAGGAAGAGTAGCTGCTGCCTTGGCAGGAACTAATGGGGATCCATAATAAACCCCAGGAAGAGTAGCTGCTGCCTTGGCAGGAACTAATGGGGATCCATAATAAACCCCAGGAAGAGTAGCTGTTGCCTTGGCAGGAACTAATGGGGATCCATAATAAACCCCAGGAAGAGTAGCTGCTGCCTTGGCAGGAACTAATGTGGATCCAAAATGAACTCCAGGAAGAGTAGCTGCTGCCTTGGCAGGAACTAATGGGGATCCATAATAAACCCCAGGAAGAGTAACTGGCGCCTTGGCCGGAACTAATGGGGATCCATAGTAAACCACTGGAAGAGTAGCTGCTGCCTTGGCAGGAACTAATGTTGATCCATAAAAAAACCCAGGAAGAGTAGCTGCTGCCTTGGCAGGAACTAATGGGGATCCATAGTAAACCACAGGAAGAGTAGCTGCTGCCTTGGCAGGAACTAGTGGGACACCAAAATAAACCCCAGGAGGAGTAGCTGTTGCCTTGACAGCAACTAATGTGGATCCAAAATAAACTCCAGGAAGAGTAGCTGCTGCCTTGGTAGGAACTAATGGGGATCCATAGTAAACCACAGGAAGAGTAGCTGCTGCCTTAGCAGGAACTAATGTGGATCCATAATAAACCCCAGGAAGAGTAGCTGCTGCCTTGGCAGGAACTAATGGGACACCAAAATAAACCCCAGGAAGAGTAGCTGCTGCCTTGGCAGGAACTAATGGGGATCCAAAATAAACCCCAGGAAGAGTAGCTGGCGCCTTGGCAGAACTAATGGGGATCCAAAATAAACCCCAGGAAGAGTAGCTGCTGCCTTGGCAGGAACTAATGGGGATCCATAATAAACCCCAGGAAGAGTAGCTGCTGCCTTGGCAGGAACTAATGTGGATCCATAATAAACCCCAGGAAGAGTAGCTGCTGCCTTGGCAGGAACTAATGGGGATCCATAATAAACCCCAGGAAGAGTAGCTGTTGCCTTGGCAGGAACTAATGGGGATCCATAATAAATCCCAGGAAGAGTAGCTGGCGCCTTGGCAGGAACTAATGGGGATCCAAAATAAACCCCAGGAAGAGTAGCTGCTGCCTTGGCAGGAACTAATGTGGATCCAAAATAAACTCCAGGAAGACTAGCTGTTGCCTTTGCAGGAACTAATGTGGATCCAAAATAAACTCCAGGAAGAGTAGCTGTTGCCTTGGCAGGAACTAATTTGGATCCAAAATAATCCCCAGGAAGAGTAGCTGTTGCCTTGGCAAGAACTAATGGGGATCCATAATAAACCCCAGGAAGAGTAGCTGTTGCCTTGGCAGGAACTAATGGGGATCTATAATAAACCCCAGGAAGAGTAGCTGCTGCCTTGGCAGGAACTAATGGGGATCCATAATAAACCCCAGGAAGAGTAGCTGTTGCCTTGGCAGGAACTAATGAGGATCCATAATAAATCCCAGAAAAAAGTAGATGCTGCCTTTGCAGGAACTAATGTGGTTCCATAATAAACCCCAGGAAGAGTAGCTGCTGCCTTGGCAGGAACTAATGGGGATCCATAATAAACCCCAGGAAGAGTAGCTGCTGCCTTGGCAGGAACTAATGGGGATCCATAGTAAACCACAGGAAGAATAGCTGCTGCCTTGGCAGGAACTAATGGGGATCCAAAATAAACCCCAGGAAGAGTAGCTGCTGCCTTGGCAGGAACTAATGGGGATCCATAATAAACCCCAGGAAGAGTAGCTGCTGCCTTGGCAGGAACTAATGGGGATCCATAGTAAACCACAGGAAGAATAGCTGCTGCCTTGGCAGGAACTAATGGGGATCCAAAATAAACCCCAGGAGGAGTAGCTTTTGCCTTGACAGGAACTAATGGGGATCCAAAATAAACCCCAGGAAAAGTAGCTGTTGCCTTGGCAGGAACTAATGGGATCCATAATAAACCCAGGAAGAGTAGCTGCTGCCTTGGCAGGAACTAATGGGGATCAATAATAAACCCCAGGAAGAGTAGCTGCTGCCTTGGCAGGAACTAATGGGGATCCATAATAAACCCCAGGAAGAGTAACTGGCGCCTTGGCCGGAACTAATGGGGATCCAAAATAAACCCCAGGAAGAGTAGCTGCTGCCTTGGCAGGAACTAATGTGGATCCAAATAAACCCCAGGAAGAGTAGCTGATGCCTTGGCAGGAACTAATGTGGATCCTAATAAACCCCAGGAAGAGTATCTGTTGCCTTGGCAGGAACTAATTGGATCCAAAATAAACCCCAGGAAGAGTAGCTGTTGCCTTGGCAGGAACTAATGGGGATCCATAATAAACCCCAGGAAGAGTAGCTGTTGCCTTGGCAGGAACTAATGGGGATCTATAATAAACCCCAGGAAGAGTAGCTGCTGCCTTGGCAGGAACTAATGGGGATCCATAATAAACCCCAGGAAGAGTAGCTGTTGCCTTGGCAGGAACTAATGGGGATCCATAATAAATCCCAGGAAGTCCCAGTAGCTGCTGCCTTGGCAGGAAATAATGAGGATCCATAATAAATCCCAGAAAAAGTAGCTGCTGCCTCTGCAGGAACTAATGTGGATCCATAATAAACCCCAGGAAGAGTAGCTGCTGCCTTGGCAGGAACTAATGGGGATCCATAATAAACCCCAGGAAGAGTAGCTGTTGCCTTGGCAGGAACTAATGTGGATCCATAATAAACCCCAGGAAGAGTAGCTGCTGCATTGGCAGGAACTAATGGGAATCCATAGTAAACCACAGGACGAGTAGCTGCTGCCTTGGCAGGAACTAATGGGGATCCAAAATAAACCCCAGGAGGAGTAGCTGTTGCCTTGGCAGGAACTAATGTGGATCCAAAATAAACCCCAGGAAAAGTAGCTGTTGCCTTGGCAGGAACTAATGTGGATCCAAAATAAACTCCAGGAAGAGTAGCTGCTGCCTTGGCATGAACTAATGGGGATCAATAATAAACCCCAGGAAGAGTAGCTTCTGCCTTGGCAGGAACTAATGGGGATCCATAATAAACCCCAGGAAAAGTAGCTGCTGCCTTGGCAGGAACTAATGGGGATCCATAATAAACCCCAGGAAGAGTAGCTGCTGCCTTGGCTAGAACTAATGTGGATCCAAAATGAACTCCAGGAAGAGTCGCTGCTGCCTTGGCCGGAACTAATGGGGATCCATAATAAACCCCAGGAAGAGTAGCTGCTGCCTTGGTAGGAACTAATGGGGATCCATAGTAAACCACAGGAAGAGTAGCTGCTGCCTTAGCAGGAACTAATGTGGATCCATAATAAACCCCAGGAAGAGTAGCTGCTGCCTTGGCAGGAACTAATGGGGATCCATAGTAAACCACAGGAGGAGTAGCTGCTGCCTTGGCAGGAACTTAAAGAAAGATAATGGGGATCCAAAATAAACCCCAGGAAGAGTAGCTGTTGCCTTGACAGCAACTAATGTGGATCCAAAATAAACTCCAGGAAGAGTAGCTGCTGCCTCGGTAGGAACTAATGGGGATCCATAGTAAACCACAGGAAGAGTAGCTGCTGCCTTAGCAGGAACTAATCTGGATCCATAATAAACCCCAGGAAGAGTAGCTGCTGCCTTGGCAGGAACTAATGGGACACAATAATAAACCCAAGGAAGAGTAGCTGCTGCCTTGGCAGGAACTAATGGGGATCCAAAATAAACCCCAGGAAGAGTAGCTTGCGCCTTTGCAGGAACTAATGTGGATCCAAAATAAACTCCAGGAAGAGTAGCTGTTGCCTTGGCAGGAACTAATGGGGATCCATAATAAACCCCAGGAAGAGTAGCTGTTGCCTTGGCAGGAACTAATGGGGATCCAAAATAAACCCCAGGAAGAGTAGCTGCTCCCTTGGCAGGAACTAATGTGGATCCAAAATAAACTCCAGGAAGAGTAGCTGTTGCCTTTGCAGGAACTAATGTGGATCCAAAATAAACTCCAGGAAGAGTAGCTGTTGCCTTGGCAGGAACTAATTTGGATCCAAAATAAACCCCAGGAAGAGTAGCTGTTGCCTTGGCAGGAACTAATGGGGATCCATAATAAACCCCAGGAAGAGTAGCTGTTGCCTTGGCAGGAACTAATGGGGATCTATAATAAACCCCAGGAAGAGTAGCTGCTGCCTTGGCAGGAACTAATGGGGATCCATAATAAACCCCAGGAAGAGTAGCTGCTGCCTTGGTAGGAACTAATGGAGATCCATAGTAAACCACAGGAAGAGTAGCTGTTGCCTTGGCAGGAACTAATGGGGATCCAAAATAAACCCCAAGAAGAGTAGCTGCTGCCTTGGCAGGAACTAATGGGGATCCATAATAAACCCCAGGAAGAGTAGCTGTTGCCTTGGCAGGAACTAATGGGGATCCATAATAAACCCCAGGAAGAGTAGCTGCTGCCTTGGCAGGAACTAATGGGGATCCATAATAAACCCCAGGAAGAGTAGCTGTTGCCTTGGCAGGAACTAATGGGGATCCATAATAAATCCCAGGAATAGTAGCTGCTGCCTTGGCAGGAACTAATGAGGATCCATAATAAATCCCAGAAAAAGTAGCTGCTGCCTTTGCAGGAACTAATGTGGATCCATAATAAACCCCAGGAAGAGTAGCTGCTGCCTTGGCAGGAACTAATGGGGATCCATAATAAACCCCAGGAAGAGTAGCTGTTGCCTTGGCAGGAACTAATGGGGATCCATAATAAACCCCAGGAAGAGTAGCTGCTGCCTTGGCAGGAACTAATGGGGATCCATAATAAATCCCAGAAAAAGTAGCTGCTGCCTTTGCAGGAACTAATGTGGATCCATAATAAACCCCAGGAAGAGTAGCTGCTGCCTTGGTAGGAACTAATGGAGATCCATAGTAAACCACAGGAAGAGTAGCTGCTGCCTTAGCAGGAACTAATGTGGATCCATAATAAACCCCAGGAAGAGCAGCTGCTGCATTGTCAGGAACTAATGGGAATCCATAGTAAACCCCATGAAGAGTAGCTGCTGCCTTGGCAGGAACTAATGGGACACCAAAATAAACCCCAGGAAGAGTAGCTGCTGCCTTGGCAGGAACTAATGGGGATCCAAAATAAACCCCAGGAAGAGTAGCTGGCGCCTTGGCAAGAACTAATGGGGATCCAAAATAAACCCCAGGAAGAGTAGCTGCTGCCTTGGCAGGAACTAATGGGGATCCAAAATAAACCACAGGAAGAGTAGCTTGCGCCTTTGCAGGAACTAATGTGGATCCAAAATAAACTCCAGGAAGAGTAGCTGTTGCCTTGGCAGGAACTAATGGGGATCCATAATAAACCCCAGGAAGAGTAGCTGTTGCCTTGGCAGGAACTAATGGGGATCCATAATAAATCCCAGGAATAGTAGCTGCTGCCTTGGCAGGAACTAATGAGGATCCATAATAAATCCCAGAAAAAGTAGCTGCTGCCTTTGCAGGAACTAATGTGGATCCATAATAAACCCCAGGAAGAGTAGCTGCTGCCTTGGTAGGAACTAATGGGGATCCATAGTAAACCACAGGAAGAGTAGCTGCTGCCTTAGCAGGAACTAATGTGGATCCATAATAAACCCCAGGAAGAGCAGCTGCTGCATTGTCAGGAACTAATGGGAATCCATAGTAAACCCCATGAAGAGTAGCTGCTGCCTTGGCAGGAACTAATGGGACACCAAAATAAACCCCAGGAAGAGTAGCTGCTGCCTTGGCAGGAACTAATGGGGATCCAAAATAAACCCCAGGAAGAGTAGCTGGCGCCTTGGCAAGAACTAATGGGGATCCAAAATAAACCCCAGGAAGAGTAGCTGCTGCCTTGGCAGGAACTAATGGGGATCCAAAATAAACCACAGGAAGAGTAGCTTGCGCCTTTGCAGGAACTAATGTGGATCCAAAATAAACTCCAGGAAGAGTAGCTGTTGCCTTGGCAGGAACTAATGGGGATCCATAATAAACCCCAGGAAGAGTAGCTGTTGCCTTGGCAGGAACTAATGGGGATCCATAATAAATCCCAGGAAGAGTAGCTGGCGCCTTGGCAGGAACTAATGGGGATCCAAAATAAACCCCAGGAAGAGTAGCTGCTGCCTTGGCAGGAACTAATGTGGATCCAAAATAAACTCCAGGAAGACTAGCTGCTGCCTTGGTAGGAACTAATGGGGATCCATAGTAAACCACAGGAAGAGTAGCTGCTGCCTTAGCAGGAACTAATGTGGATCCATAATAAACCCCAGGAAGAGTAGCTGCTGCCTTGGCAGGAACTAATGGGACTCCAAAATAAACCCCAGGAAGAGTAGCTGCTGCCTTGGCAGGAACTAATGGGGATCCAAAATAAACCCCAGGAAGAGTAGCTGCTGCCTTGGCAGGAACTAATGGGGATCCAAAATAAACCCCAGGAAGAGTAGCTGCTGCCTTGGCAGGAACTAATGTGGATCCAAAATAAACTCCAGGAAGAGTAGCTGTTGCCTTTGCAGGAACTAATGTGGATCCAAAATAAACCCCAGGAAGAGTAGCTGCTGCCTTGGCAGGAACTAATGGGGATCCATAATAAACCCCAGGAAGAGTAGCTGCTGCCTTTGCAGGAACTAATGTGGATCCATAATAAACCCCAGGAAGAGTAGCTGCTGCCTTGGCAGGAACTAATGGGGATCCATAGTAAACCCCAGGAAGAGTAGCTGCTGCCTTGGCAGGAACTAATGGGGATCCATAATAAACCCCAGGAAGAGTAGCTGCTGCCTTGGCAGGAACTAATGGGGATCCAAAATAAACCGCAGGAAGAGTAGTTGGCGCCTTGGCAGGAACTAATGTGGATCCAAAATAAACTCCAGGAAGAGTAGCTGTTGCCTTTGCAGGAACTAATGTGGATCCAAAATAAAATCCAGGAATAGTAGCTGTTGCCTTGGTAGGAACTAATTTGGATCCAAAATAAACCCCAGGAATAGTAGCTGTTGCCTTGGCAGGAACTAATGGGGATCTATAATAAACCCCAGGAAGAGTAGCTGCTGCCTTGGCAGGAACTAATGGGGATCCATAATAAACCCCAGGAATAGTAGCTGCTGCCTTGGCAGGAACTAATGAGGATCCATAATAAATCCCAGAAAAAGTAGCTGCTGCCTTTGCAGGAACTAATGTGGATCCATAATAAACCCCAGGAAGAGTAGCTGCTGCCTTGGTAGGAACTAATGGAGATCCATAGTAAACCACAGGAAGAGTAGCTGTTGCCTTGGCAGGAACTAATTTGGATCGAAAATAAACCCCAGGAAGAGTAGCTGTTGCCTTGGCAGGAACTAATGGGGATCCATAATAAACCCCAGTAAGAGTAGCTGTTGCCTTGGCAGGAACTAATGGGGATCTATAATAAACCCCAGGAAGAGTAGCTGCTGCCTTGGCAGGAACTAATGGGGATCCATAATAAACCCCAGGAAGAGTAGCTGTTGCCTTGGCAGGAACTAATGGGGATCCATAATAAACCCCAGGAAGAGTAGCTGCTGCCTTGGCAGGAACTAATGAGGATCCATAATAAACCCCAGGAAGAGTAGCTGCTGCCTTGGCAGGAACTAATGGGGATCCATAATAAACCCCAGGAAGAGTAGCTGCTGCCTTGGCAGGAACTAATGGGGATCCATAATAAACCCCAGGAAGAGTAGCTGCTGCCTTGGCAGGAACTAATGGGGATCCATAATAAACCCCAGGAATAGTAGCTGCTGCCTTGGCAGGAACTAATGGGGATCCATAATAAACCCCAGGAAGAGTAGCTGCTGCCTTTGCAGGAACTAATGTGGATCCATAATAAACCCCAGGAAGAGTAGCTGCTGCCTTGGCAGGAACTAATGGGGATCCATAATAAACCCCAGGAAGAGTAGCTGCTGCCTTGGCAGGAACTAATGTGGATCCATAATAAACCCCAGGAAGAGTAGCTGTTGCCTTGGCAGGAACTAATGGGGATCCATAATAAACCCCAGGAAGAGTAGCTGCTGCCTTGGCAGGAACTAATGGGGATCCAAAATAAACCCCAGGAAGAGTAGCTGCTGCCTTGGCAGGAACTAATGTGGATCCAAAATAAACCCCAGGAAGACTAGCTGCTGCCTTGCAGGAACTAAATGTGGATCCAAAATAAACCCCAGGAAGAGTAGCTGTTGCCTTGGCAGGAACTAATGGGATCCATAATAAACCCAGGAAGAGTAGCTGCTGCCTTTGCAGGAACTAATGTGGATCCATAATAAACCCCAGGAAGAGTAGCTGCTGCCTTGGTAGGAACTAATGGGGATCCATAGTAAACCACAGGAAGAGTAGCTGCTGCCTTAGCAGGAACTAATGTGGATCCATAATAAACCCCAGGAAGAGTAGCTGCTGCCTTGGCAGGAACTAATGAGTTCCATAATAAACCCCAGGAAGAGTAGCTGCTGCCTTGGCAGGAACTAATGGGGATCCATAATAAACCCCAGGAAGAGTAGCTGCTGCCTTGGCAGGAACTAATGTGGATCCAAAATCAACTCCAGGAAGAGTAGCTGCTGCCTTGGCAGGAACTAATGGGGATCCAAAATAAACCCCAGGAAGAGTAGCTGCTGCCTTGGCAGGAACTAATGGGGATCCAAAATAAACCCCAGGAATAGTAGCTGTTGCCTTGGCAGGAACTAATGGGGATCCATAATAAACCCCAGGAAGAGTAGCTGCTGCCTTGGTAGGAACTAATGGAGATCCATAGTAAACCACAGGAAGAGTAGCTGTTGCCTTGGCAGGAACTAATTTGGATCGAAAATAAACCCCAGGAAGAGTAGCTGTTGCCTTGGCAGGAACTAATGGGGATCCATAATAAACCCCAGGAAGAGTAGCTGTTGCCTTGGCAGGAACTAATGGGGATCCATAATAAACCCCAGGAAGAGTAGCTGCTGCCTTGGCAGGAACTAATGGGGATCCATAATAAACCCCAGGAAGAGTAGCTGCTGCCTTGGCAGGAACTAATGGGGATCCATAATAAATCCCAGGAATAGTAGCTGCTGCCTTGGCAGGAAATAATGAGGATCCATAATAAATCCCAGAAAAAGTAGCTGCTGCCTTTGCAGGAACTAATGTGGATCCATAATAAACCCCAGGAAGAGTAGCTGCTGCCTTGGCAGGAACTAATGGGGATCCATAATAAACCCCAGGAAGAGTAGCTGTTGCCTTGGCAGGAACTAATGGGGATCCATAATAAATCCCAGGAATAGTAGCTGCTGCCTTGGCAGGAACTAATGAGGATCCATAATAAACCCCAGGAAGAGTAGCTGCTGCCTTTGCAGGAACTAATGTGGATCCATAATAAACCCCAGGAAGAGTAGCTGCTGCCTTGGCAGGAACTAATGGGAATCCATAGTAAACCACAGGAAGAGTAGCTGCTGCCTTAGCAGGAACTAATGTGGATCCATAATAAACCCCAGGAAGAGTAGCTGCTGCCTTGGCAGGAACTAATGGGGATCCATAATAAACCCCAGGAAGAGTAGCTGCTGCCTTGGCAGGAACTAATGGGATCAAAATAAACCCCAGGAAGAGTAGCTGCTGCCTTGGCAGGAACTAATGGGGATCCAAAATAAACCCCAGGAAGAGTAGCTGCTGCCTTGGCAGGAACTAATGGGGATCCAAAATAAACCCCAGGAAGAGTAGCTGGCGCCTTGGCAGGAACTAATGGGGATCCAAAATAAACCCCAGGAAGAGTAGCTGCTGCCTTGGCAGGAACTAATGGGGATCCATAATAAACCCCAGGAAGAGTAGCTGTTGCCTTGGCAGGAACTAATGGGGATCCATAATAAACCCCAGGAAGAGTAGCTGCTGCCTTGGCAGGAACTAATGGGGATCCATAATAAACCCCAGGAAGAGTAGCTGCTGCCTTGGCAGGAACTAATGGGGATCCAAAATAAACCCCAGGAAGAGTAGCTGCTGCCTTGGCAGGAACTAATGTGGATCCAAAATAAACTCCAGGAAGACTAGCTGTTGCCTTTGCAGGAACTAATGTGGATCCAAAATAAACCCCAGGAAGAGTAGCTGTTGCCTTGGCAGGAACTAATGAGGATCCATAATAAATCCCAGAAAAAGTAGCTGCTGCCTTTGCAGGAACTAATGTGGATCCATAATAAACCCCAGGAAGAGTAGCTGCTGCCTTGGCAGGAACTAATGGGGATCCATAATAAACCCCAGGAAGAGTAGCTGCTGCCTTGGCAGGAACTAATGGGGATCCATAGTAAACCACAGGAAGAGTAGCTGCTGCCTTGGCAGGAACTAATGGGGATCCAAAATAAACCCCAGGAAGAGTAGCTGCTGCCTTGGCAGGAACTAATGTGGATCCAAAATAAACTCCAGGAAGAGTAGCTGTTGCCTTTGCAGGAACTAATGGGGATCCATAATAAACCCCAGGAAGAGTAGCTGTTGCCTTGGTAGGAACTAATGGGGATCCAAAATAAACCCCAGGAAGAGTAGCTGCTGCCTTGGCAGGAACTAATGGGGATCCATAATAAACCCCAGGAAGAGTAGCTGCTGCCTTGGCAGGAACTAATGGGGATCTATAATAAACACCAGGAAGAGTAGCTGCTGCCTTGGCAGGAACTAATGGGGATCCATAATAAACCCCAGGAAGAGTAGCTGTTGCCTTGGCAGGAACTAATGGGGATCCATAATAAACCCCAGGAAGAGTAGCTGCTGCCTTGGCAGGAACTAATGGGGATCCATAATAAACCCCAGGAAGAGTAGCTGTTGCCTTGGCAGGAACTAATGGGGATCCATAATAAATCCCAGGAATAGTAGCTGCTGCCTTTGCAGGAACTAATGTGGATCCATAATAAACCACAGGAAGAGTAGCTGCTGCCTTAGCAGGAACTAATGTGGATCCATAATAAACCCCAGGAAGAGTAGCTGCTGCATTGGCAGGAACTAATGGGAATCCATAATAAACCCCAGGAAGAGTAGCTGCTGCCTTGGCAGGAACTAATGGGGATCCAAAATAAACCCCAGGAAGAGTAGCTGTTGCCTTGGCAGGAACTAATGGGGATCCAAAATAAACCCCAGGAAGAGTAGCTGCTGTCTTGGCAGGAACTAATGGGGATCCATAATAAACCCCAGGAAGAGTAGCTGTTGCCTTGGCAGGAACTAATGGGGATCCATAATAAATCCCAGGAAGAGTAGCTGCTGCCTTGGCAGGAACTAATGAGGATCCATAATAAACCCCAGAAAAAAAGTAGCTGCTGCCTTTGCAGGAACTAATGGGGATCCATAATAAACCCCAGGAAGAGTAGCTGCTGCCTTGGCAGGAACTAATGGGGATCCATAATAAACCCCAGGAAGAGTAGCTGCTGCCTTGGCAGGA
This sequence comes from Oncorhynchus nerka, assembly GCF_034236695.1. NCBI lineage: Eukaryota > Metazoa > Chordata > Actinopteri > Salmoniformes > Salmonidae > Oncorhynchus > Oncorhynchus nerka. The sequence goes on along the minus strand of NC_088397.1, from coordinate 96,319,124 downwards.
ACTAATGTGGATCCATAATAAACCCCAGGAAGAGTAGCTGCTGCCTTGGCAGGAACTAATGGGGATCCAAAATAAACCCCAGGAAGAGTAGCTTTGCCTTGGCAGGAACTAATGGGGATCCAAAATAAACCCCAGGAAGAGTAGCTGTTGCCTTGGCAGGAACTAATGTGGATCCAAAATAAACCCAGGAAGAGTAGCTGCTGCCTTGGCAGGAACTAATGGGGATCCATAATAAACCCAGGAAGAGTAGCTGCTGCCTTGGCAGGAACTAATGGGAATCCATAGTAAACCACAGGAAGAGTAGCTGCTGCCTTGGCAGGAACTAATGGGGATCCAAAATAAACCCCAGGAAGAGTAGCTGCTGCCTTGGCAGGAACTAATGGGGATCCAAAATAAACCACAGGAAGAGTAGCTTGCGCCTTTGCAGGAACTAATGTGGATCCAAAATAAACTCCAGGAAGAGTAGCTGTTGCCTTGGCAGGAACTAATGGGGATCCATAATAAACCCCAGGAAGAGTAGCTGTTGCCTTGGCAGGAACTAATGGGGATCCATAATAAATCCCAGGAAGAGTAGCTGGCGCCTTGGCAGGAACTAATGGGGATCCAAAATAAACCCCAGGAAGAGTAGCTGCTGCCTTGGCAGGAACTAATGTGGATCCAAAATAAACTCCAGGAAGACTAGCTGTTGCCTTTGCAGGAACTAATGTGGATCCAAAATAAACCCCAGGAAGAGTAGCTGCTGCATTGGCAGGAACTAATGGGAATCCATAGTAAACCACAGGAAGAGTAGCTGCTGCCTTGGCAGGAACTAATGGGGATCCAAAATAAACCCCAGGAAGAGTAGTTGGCGCCTTGGCAGGAACTAATGTGGATCCAAAATAAACTCCAGGAAGAGTAGCTGTTGCCTTTGCAGGAACTAATGTGGATCCACAATAAAATCCAGGAATAGTAGCTGTTGCCTTGGTAGGAACTAATTTGGATCCAAAATAAACCCCAGGAAGAGTAGCTGTTGCCTTGGCAGGAACTAATGGGGATCCATAATAAACCCCAGGAAGAGTAGCTGTTGCCTTGGCAGGAACTAATGGGGATCCATAATAAACCCCAGGAAGAGTAGCTGCTGCCTTGGCAGGAACTAATGGGGATCCATAATAAACCCCAGGAAGAGTAGCTGTTGCCTTGGCAGGAACTAATGGGGATCCATAATAAATCCCAGGAATAGTAGCTGCTGCCTTGGCAGGAAATAATGGGCATCCATAATAAACCCCAGGAAGAGTAGCTGTTGCCTTGGCAGGAACTAATGGGGATCCATAATAAATCCCAGGAATAGTAGCTGCTGCCTTGGCAGGAACTAATGAGGATCCATAATAAATCCCAGAAAAAGTAGCTGCTGCCTTTGCAGGAACTAATGTGGATCCATAATAAACCCCAGGAAGAGTAGCTGCTGCCTTAGCAGGAACTAATGTGGATCCATAATAAACCCCAGGAAGAGTAGCTGCTGCCTTGGCAGGAACTAATGGGGATCCATAGTAAACCACAGGAAGAGTAGCTGCTGCCTTGGCAGGAACTAATGGGGATCCAAAATAAACCCCAGGAGGAGTAGCTGTTGCCTTGACAGGAACTAATGTGGATCCAAAATAAACCCCAGGAAAAGTAGCTGTTGTCTTGGCAGGAACTAATGGGGATCCATAATAAACCCCAGGAAGAGTAGCTGTTGCCTTGGCAGGAACTAATGGGGATCCATAATAAATCCCAGGAATAGTAGCTGCTGCCTTGGCAGGAACTAATGAGGATCCATAATAAATCCCAGAAAAAAGTAGCTGCTGCCTTTGCAGGAACTAATGTGGATCCATAATAAACCCCAGGAAGAGTAGCTGCTGCCTTGGCAGGAACTAATGGGGATCCATAATAAACCCCAGGAAGAGTAGCTGCTGCATTAGCAGGAACTAATGTGGATCCATAATAAACCCCAGGAAGAGTAGCTGCTGCCTTGGCAGGAACTAATGGGGATCCAAAATAAACCCCAGGAGGAGTAGCTTTTGCCTTGACAGGAACTAATGGGGATCCATAATAAACCCCAGGAAGAGTAGCTGCTGCCTTGGCAGGAACTAATGGGGATCCATAATAAACCCCAGGAAGAGTAGCTGCTGCCTTGGCAGGAACTAATGGGGATCCATAATAAACCCCAGGAAGAGTAGCTGCTGCCTTGGCAGGAACTAATGGGGATCCAAAATAAACCCCAGGAAGAGTAGCTGCTGCCTTGGCAGGAACTAATGTGGATCCAAAATCAACTCCAGGAAGAGTAGCTGCTGCCTTGGCAGGAACTAATGGGGATCCAAAATAAACTCCAGGAAGAGTAGCTGTTGCCTTGGCAGGAACTAATGGGGATCTATAATAAACCCCAGGAAGAGTAGCTGCTGCCTTGGCAGGAACTAATGGGGATCCAAAATAAACCCCAGGAGGAGTAGCTTTTGCCTTGACAGGAACTAATGGGGATCCAAAATAAACCACAGGAAAAGTAGCTGTTGCCTTGGCAGGAACTAATGTGGATCCAAAATAAACTCCAGGAAGAGTAGCTGCTGCCTTGGCAGGAACTAATGGGGATCAATAATAAACCCCAGGAAGAGTAGCTGCTGCCTTGGCAGGAACTAATGGGGATCCATAATAAACCCCAGGAAGAGTAGCTGTTGCCTTGGCAGGAACTAATGGGGATCCAAAATAAACCCCAGGAAGAGTAGCTGTTGCCTTGGCAGGAACTAATGGGGATCCATAATAAATCCCAGGAATAGTAGCTGCTGCCTTGGCAGGAACTAATGAGGATCCATAATAAACCCAGGAAAGTAGCTGCTGCCTTGGCAGGAACTAATGGGATCCATAATAAACCCCAGGAAGAGTAGCTGCTGCCTTGGCAGGAACTAATGGGGATCCATAATAAACCCCAGGAAGAGTAGCTGCTGCATTGGCAGGAACTAATGGGGATCCATAATAAACCCCAGGAAGAGTAGCTGCTGCCTTGGCAGGAACTAATGGGGATCCAAAATAAACCCCAGGAGGAGTAGCTTTTGCCTTGACAGGAACTAATGGGGATCCAAAATAAACCCCAGGAAAAGTAGCTGTTGCCTTGGCAGGAACTAATGTGGATCCAAAATAAACTCCAGGAAGAGTAGCTGCTGCCTTGGCAGGAACTAATGGGGATCAATAATAAACCCCAGGAAGAGTAGCTGCTGCCTTGGCAGGAACTAATGGGGATCCATAATAAACCCCAGGAAGAGTAGCTGCTGCCTTGGCAAGAACTAATGTGGATCCAAAATAAACCCCAGGAAGAGTAGCTGCTGCCTTGGCAGGAACTAATGTGGATCCAAAATAAACTCCAGGAAGAGTAGCTGTTGCCTTTGCAGGAACTAATGTGGATCCAAAATAAACTCCAGGAAGAGTAGCTGTTGCCTTGGCAGGAACTAATGGGGATCTATAATAAACACCAGGAAGAGTAGCTGCTGCCTTGGCAGGAACTAATGGGGATCCATAATAAATCCCAGGAAGAGTAGCTGCTGCCTTGGCAGGAACTAATGGGGATCCATAATAAACCCCAGGAAGAGTAGCTGCTGCATTAGCAGGAACTAATGTGGATCCATAATAAACCCCAGGAAGAGTAGCTGCTGCCTTGGCAGGAACTAATGGGGATCCAAAATAAACCCCAGGAGGAGTAGCTTTTGCCTTGAGAGGAACTAATGGAGATCCAAAATAAACCCCAGGAAAAGTAGCTGTTGCCTTGGCAGGAACTAATGTGGATCCAAAATAAACTCCAGGAAGAGTAGCTGCTGCCTTTGCAGGAACTAATGGGGATCAATAATAAACCCCAGGAAGAGTAGCTGCTGCCTTGGCAGGAACTAATGGGGATCCATAATAAACCCCAGGAAGAGTAACTGGCGCCTTGGCCGGAACTAATGGGGATCCAAAATAAACCCCAGGAAGAGTAGCTGCTGCCTTGGCAGGAACTAATGGGGATCCAAAATAAACCCCAGGAAGAGTAGCTGCTGCCTTGGCAGGAACTAATGGGGATCCAAAATAAACCCCAGGAAGAGTAGCTGCTGCCTTTGCAGGAACTAATGTGGATCCATAATAAACCCAGGAAGAGTAGCTGCTGCCTTGGCAGGAACTAATGGGGATCCAAAATAAACCCCAGGAAGAGTAGCTGCTGCCTTGGCAGGAACTAATGGGGATCCAAAATAAACCCCAGGAAGAGTAGCTGTTGCCTTGGCAGGAACTAATGTGGATCCAAAATAAACTCCAGGAAGAGTAGCTGCTGCCTTGGCAGGAACTAATGGGGATCAATAATAAACCCCAGGAAGAGTAGCTGCTGCCTTGGCAGGAACTAATGGGGATCCATAATAAACCCCAGGAAAAGTAGCTGCTGCCTTGGCATGAACTAATGGGGATCAATAATAAACCCCAGGAAGAGTAGCTGCTGCCTTGGCAAGAACTAATGAGGATCCATAATAACCCCCAGGAAGAGTAGCTGCTGCCTTGGCAGGAACTAATGGGTATCCATAGTTAACCACAGGAAGAGTAGCTGCTGCCTTGGCAGGAACTAATGGGGATCCAAAATAAACCCCAGGAGGAGTAGCTGTTGCCTTGACCGGAACTAATGTGGATCCAAAATAAACCCCAGGAAAAGTAGCTGTTGCCTTTGCAGGAACTAATGTGGATCCAAAATAAACTCCAGGAAGAGTAGCTGTTGCCTTGGCAGGAACTAATTTGGATCCAAAATAAACCCCAGGAAGAGTAGCTGCTGCCTTGGCAGGAACTAATGGGGATCCATAATAAACCCCAGGAAGAGTAGCTGTTGCCTTGGCAGGAACTAATGGGGATCCATAATAAATCCCAGGAATAGTAGCTGCTGCCTTGGCAGGAAATAATGAGGATCCATAATAAATCCCAGAAAAAGTAGCTGCTGCCTTTGCAGGAACTAATGTGGATCCATAATAAACCCCAGGAAGAGTAGCTGCTGCCTTGGTAGGAACTAATGGAGATCCATAGTAAACCACAGGAAGAGTAGCTGCTGCCTTAGCAGGAACTAATGTGGATCCATAATAAACCCCAGGAAGAGTAGCTGCTGCATTGGCAGGAACTAATGGGAATCCAAAATAAACCCCAGGAAGAGTAGCTGCTGCCTTGGCAGGAACTAATGGGGATCCAAAATAAACCCCAGGAAGAGTAGCTGCTGCCTTGGCAGGAACTAATGGGATCCAAAATAAACCCCAGGAAGAGTAGCTGCTGCCTTTGGCAGGAACTAATGGGGATCCAAATAAACCCAGGAAGAGTAGCTGCTGCCTTGGCAGGAACTAATGGGGATCCATAATAAACCCCAGGAAGAGTAGCTGCTGCCTTGGCAGGAACTAATGGGGATCCATAATAAATCCCAGGAAGAGTAGCTGCTGCCTTGGCAGGAACTAATGAGGATCCATAATAAATCCCAGGAAAAGTAGCTGCTGCCTTTGCAGGAACTAATGGGATCCATAATAAACCCCAGGAAGAGTAGCTGCTGCCTTGGTAGGAACTAATGGTGGATCCATAATAAACCCCAGGAAGAGTAGCTGCTGCCTTGGCAGGAACTAATGTGGATCCATAATAAACCCCAGGAAGAGTAGCTGCTGCCTTGGCAGGAACTAATGGGAATCCAAAATAAACCCCAGGAAGAGTAGCTGCTGCCTTGGCAGGAACTAATGGGGATCCAAAATAAACTCCAGGAAGAGTAGCTGTTGCCTTGGCAGGAACTAATGTGGATCCAAAATAAACCCCAGGAAGAGTAGCTGCTGCCTTGGCAGGAACTAATGGGGATCCATAATAAACCCCAGGAAGAGTAGCTGCTGCCTTGGCAGGAACTAATGGGGATCCATAATAAACCCCAGGAAGAGTAGCTGCTGCCTTGGCAGGAACTAATGGGGATCCATAATAAACCCCAGGAAGAGTAGCTGCTGCCTTGGCAAGGAACTAATGTGGATCCAAAAAATCAACCCAGGAAGAGTAGCTGCTGCCTTGGCAGGAACTAATGTGGATCCATAATAAACCCCAGGAAGAGTAGCTGCTGCCTTGGCAGGAACTAATGGGGATCCATAATAAACCCCAGGAAGAGTAGCTGCTGCCTTAGCAGGAACTAATGTGGATCCATAATAAACCCCAGGAAGAGTAGCTGCTGCCTTGGCAGGAACTAATGGGGATCCATAATAAACCCCAGGAAGAGTAGCTGCTGCCTTGGCAGGAACTAATGGGGATCCAAAATAAACCCCAGGAAGAGTAGCTGTTGCCTTGGCAGGAACTAATGGGATCCAAAATAAACCCCAGGAAAAGTAGCTGTTGCCTTGGCAGGAACTAATGTGGATCCAAAATAAACCCCAGGAAGAGTAGCTGCTGCCTTGGCAGGAACTAATGGGGATCCAAAATAAACCCCAGGAAGAGTAGCTGCTGCCTTGGCAGGAACTAATGGGGATCCATAATATAATAAACCCCAGGAAAAGTAGCTGCTGCCTTGGCAGGAACTAATGGGGATCCATAATAAACCCCAGGAAGATTAGCTGCTGCCTTGGCAGGAACTAATGTGGATCCAAAATCAACTCCAGGAAGAGTAGCTGCTGCCTTGGCAGGAACTAATGGGGATCCATAATAAACCCCAGGAAGAGTAGCTGCTGCCTTGGCAGGAACTAATGGGGATCCATAGTAAACCACAGGAAGAGTAGCTGCTGCCTTAGCAGGAACTAATGGGGATCCAAAATAAACTCCAGGAGGAGTAGCTGTTGCCTTGGCAGGAACTAATGTGGATCCAAAATAAACTCCAGGAAGAGTAGCTGCTGCCTTGGCATGAACTAATGGGGATCAATAATAAACCCCAGGAAGAGTAGCTGCTGCCTTGGCAGGAACTAATGGGATCCAAAATAAACCCCAGGAAAAGTAGCTGCTGCCTTGGCAGGAACTAATGGGGATCCAAAATAAACCCCAGGAGGTGTAGCTGTTGCCTTGGCAGGAACTAATGTGGATCCAAAATAAACTCCAGGAAGAGTAGCTGCTGCCTTGTCATGAACTAATGGGGATCTATAATAAACCCCAGGAAGAGTAGCTGCTGCCTTGGCAGGAACTAATGGGGATCCATAATAAACCCCAGGAAGAGTAGCTGCTGCCTTGGCAGGAACTAATGGGGATCCATAATAAACCCCAGGAAGAGTAGCTGCTGCCTTGGCAGGAACTAATGGGGATCCATAATAAACCCCAGGAAGAGTAGCTGCTGCCTTGGCAAGAACTAATGTGGATCCAAAATCAACTCCAGGAAGAGTCGCTGCTGCCTTGGCAGGAACTAATGGGGATCCATAATAAACCCCAGGAAGAGTAGCTGCTGCCTTGGTAGGAACTAATGGGATCCATAATAAACCACAGGAAGAGTAGCTGCTGCCTTAGCAGGAACTAATGGGGATCCATAATAAACCCCAGGAAGAGTAGCTGCTGCCTTGGCAGGAACTAATGGGGATCCATAGTAAACCACAGGAAGAGTAGCTGCTGCCTTAGCAGGAACTAATGGGGATCCAAAATAAACCCCAGGAAGAGTAGCTGTTGCCTTGGCAGGAACTAATGGGGATCCAAAATAAACCCCAGGAAAAGTAGCTGTTGCCTTGGCAGGAACTAATGTGGATCCAAAATAAATTCCAGGAAGAGTAGCTTCTGCCTTGGCAGGAACTAATGGGGATCCAAAATAAACCCCAGGAAGAGTAGCTGCTGCCTTGGCAGGAACTAATGGGGATCCATAGTAAACCACAGGAAGAGTAGCTGCTGCCTTAGCAGGAACTAATGGGGATCCAAAATAAACTCCAGGAGGAGTAGCTGTTGCCTTGGCAGGAACTAATGGGGATCAATAATAAACCCCAGGAAGAGTAGCTGCTGCCTTGGCAGGAACTAATGGGAATCCATAATAAACCCCAGGAAAAGTAGCTGTTGCCTTTGCAGGAACTAATGTGGATCCAAAATAAACTCCAGGAAGAGTAGCTGTTGCCTTGGCAGGAACTAATTTGGATCCAAAATAAACCCCAGGAAGAGTAGCTGTTGCCTTGGCAGGAACTAATGGGGATCCATAATAAACCCCAGGAGGAGTAGCTGTTGCCTTGACCGGAACTAATGTGGATCCAAAATAAACCCCAGGAAAAGTAGCTGTTGCCTTGGCAGGAACTAATGTGGATCCAAAATAAATTCCAGGAAGAGTAGCTTCTGCCTTGGCAGGAACTAATGGGGATGCAAAATAAACCCCAGGAAGAGTAGCTGCTGCCTTGGCAGGAACTAATGGGGATCCATAATAAACCCCAGGAAAAGTAGCTGCTGCCTTGGCAGGAACTAATGGGGATACATAATAAACCCCAGGAAGAGTAGCTGCTGACTTGGCAGGAACTAATGTGGATCCAAAATCAACTCCAGGAAGAGTAGCTGCTGCCTTGGCAGGAACTAATGGGGATCCATAATAAACCCCAGGAAGAGTAGCTGCTGCCTTGGCAGGAACTAATGGGGATCCATAGTAAACCACAGGAAGAGTAGCTGCTGCCTTGGCAGGAACTAATGTGGATCCAAAATAAACCCCAGGAAAAGTAGCTGCTGCCTTGGCAGGAACTAATGGGGATCCATAATAAACCCCAGGAAGAGTAGCTGCTGCCTTGGCAGGAACTAATGTGGATCCAAAATAAACCCCAGGAAAAGTAGCTGCTGCCTTGGCAGGAACTAATGTGGATCCAAAATCAACTCCAGGAAGAGTAGCTGCTGCCTTGGCAGGAACTAATGGGGATCCAAAATAAACCCCAGGAAGAGTAGCTGGCGCCTTGGCAGGAACTAATGGGGATCCAAAATAAACCCCAGGAAGAGTAGCTGCTGCCTTGGCAGGAACTAATGTGGATCCAAAATAAACTCCAGGAAGAGTAGCTGCTGCCTTGGCAGGAACTAATGGGGATCCATAATAAACCCCTGGAAGAGTAGCTGCTGCCTTGGCAGGAACTAATGGGGATCCATAATAAACCCCAGGAAGAGTAGCTGCTGCCTTGGTAGGAACTCATGGGGATCTATAGTAAACCACAGGAAGAGTATTTGCTGCCTTAGCAGGAACTAATGTGGATCCATAATAAACCCCAGGAAGAGTAGCTGCTGCCTTGGCAGGAACTAATGGGGATCCAAAATAAACCCCAGGAAGAGTAGCTGCTGCCTTGGCAGGAACTAATGGGGATCCATAATAAACCCCAGGAAGAGTAGCTGCTGCCTTGGCAGGAACTAATGGGGATCCATAATAAACCCCAGGAAGAGTAGCTGCTGCCTTGGCAGGAACTAATGGGGATCCATAATAAACCCCAGGAAGAGTAGCTGCTGCCTTGGCAGGAACTAATGGGATCCAAAATAAACCCCAGGAAGAGTAGCTGCTGCCTTGGCAGGAACTAATGGGGATCCAAAATAAACCCCAGGAAGAGTAGCTGCTGCCTTGGCAGGAACTAATGGGGATCCAAAATAAACCCCAGGAAGAGTAGCTGCTGCCTTGGCAGGAACTAATGGGGATCCAAAATAAACCCCAGGAAGAGTAGCTGCTGCCTTGGCAGGAACTAATGTGGATCCAAAATAAACTCCAGGAAGAGTAGCTGTTGCCTTGGCAGGAACTAATGGGGATCCAAAATAAACCCCAGGAAGAGTAGCTGTTGCCTTGGCAGGAACTAATGGGGATCCATAATAAACCCCAGGAAGAGTAGCTGTTGCCTTGGCAGGAACTAATGGGGATCCATAATAAATCCCAGGAATAGTAGCTGCTGCCTTGGCAGGAACTAATGAGGATCCATAATAAATCCCAGAAAAAGTAGCTGCTGCCTTTGCAGGAACTAATGTGGATCCATAATAAACCCCAGGAAGAGTAGCTGCTGCCTTGGCAGGAACTAATGGGGATCCATAATAAACCCCAGGAAGAATAGCTGCTGCCTTGGTAGGAACTAATGGGAATCCATAGTAAACCACAGGAAGAGTAGCTGCTGCCTTGGCAGGAACTAATGTGGATCCATAATAAACCCCAGGAAGAGTAGCTGCTGCCTTGGCAGGAACTAATGTGGATCCAAAATAAACCCCAGGAAAAGTAGCTGCTGCCTTGGCAGGAACTAATGTGGATCCAAAATAAACTCCAGGAAGAGTAGCTGCTGCCTTGGCAGGAACTAATGTGGATCCAAAATCAACTCCAGGAAGAGTAGCTGCTGCCTTGGCAGGAACTAATGGGGATCCAAAATAAACCCCAGGAAGAGTAGCTGGCGCCTTGGCCGGAACTAATGGGGATCCAAAATAAACCCCAGGAAGAGTAGCTGCTGCCTTGGCAGGAACTAATGGGGATCCAAAATAAACCCCAGGAAGAGTAGCTGCTGCCTTGGCAGGAACTAATGGGGATCCATAATAAACCCCAGGAAGAGTAGCTGCTGCCTTGGCAGGAACTAATGGGATCCAAAATAAACCCCAGGAAGAGTAGCTGCTGCCTTGGCAGGAACTAATGGGGATCCATAATAAACCCCAGGAAGAGTAGCTGCTGCCTTGGTAGGAACTAATGGGGATCCATAGTAAACCACAGGAAGAGTAGCTGCTGCCTTAGCAGGAACTAATGTGGATCCATAATAAACCCCAGGAAGAGTAGCTGCTGCCTTGGCAGGAACTAATGGGGATCCATAATAAACCCCAGGAAGAGTAGCTGTTGCCTTGGCAGGAACTAATGGGGATCCATAATAAATCCCAGGAATAGTAGCTGCTGCCTTGGCAGGAACTAATGAGGATCCATAATAAATCCCAGAAAAAGTAGCTGCTGCCTTTGCAGGAACTAATGTGGATCCATAATAAACCCCAGGAAGAGTAGCTGCTGCCTTGGTAGGAACTAATGGAGATCCATAGTAAACCACAGGAAGAGTAGCTGCTGCCTTAGCAGGAACTAATGTGGATCCATAATAAACCCCAGGAAGAGTAGCTGCTGCATTGGCAGGAACTAATGGGAATCCATAGTAAACCACAGGAAGAGTAGCTGCTGCCTTGGCAGGAACTAATGGGGATCCAAAATAAACCCCAGGAAGAGTAGCTGTTGCCTTGGCAGGAACTAATGTGGATCCAAAATAAACTCCAGGAAGAGTAGCTGCTGCCTTGGCATGAACTAATGGGGATCAATAATAAACCCCAGGAAGAGTAGCTGCTGCCTTGGCAGGAACTAATGGGGATCCATAATAAACCCCAGGAAAAGTAGCTGCTGCCTTGGCAGGAACTAATGGGGATCCATAATAAACCCCAGGAAGAGTAGCTGCTGCCTTGGCAAGAACTAATGTGGATCCAAAATCAACTCCAGGAAGAGTCGCTGCTGCCTTGGCAGGAACTAATGGGGATCCATAATAAACCCCAGGAAGAGTAGCTGCTGCCTTGGTAGGAACTAATGGGGATCCATAGTAAACCACAGGAAGAGTAGCTGCTGCCTTAGCAGGAACTAATGTGGATCCATAATAAACCCCAGGAAGAGTAGCTGCTGCCTTGGCAGGAACTAATGGGTATCCATAGTTAACCACAGGAAGAGTAGCTGCTGCCTTGGCAGGAACTAATGGGGATCCAAAATAAACCCCAGGAGGAGTAGCTGTTGCCTTGACCGGAACTAATGTGGATCCAAAATAAACCCCAGGAAAAGTAGCTGTTGCCTTGGCAGGAACTAATGTGGATCCAAAATAAATTCCAGGAAGAGTAGCTTCTGCCTTGGCAGGAACTAATGGGGATCCAAAATAAACCCCAGGAAGAGTAGCTGCTGCCTTGGCAGGAACTAATGGGGATCCATAATAAACCCCAGGAAAAGTAGCTGCTGCCTTGGCAGGAACTAATGGGGATCCATAATAAACCCCAGGAAGATTAGCTGCTGCCTTGGCAGGAACTAATGTGGATCCAAAATCAACTCCAGGAAGAGTAGCTGCTGCCTTGGCAGGAACTAATGGGGATCCATAATAAACCCCAGGAAGAGTAGCTGCTGCCTTGGTAGGAACTAATGGGGATCCATAGTAAACCACAGGAAGAGTAGCTGCTGCCTTAGCAGGAACTAATGTGGATCCATAATAAACCCCAGGAAGAGTAGCTGCTGCCTTGGCAGGAACTAATGGGATCCATAGTAAACCACAGGAAGAGTAGCTGCTGCCTTGGCAGGAACTAATGGGGATCCAAAATAAACCCCAGGAAGAGTAGCTGCTGCCTTGGCAGGAACTAATGTGGATCCAAAATAAACCCCAGGAAGAGTAGCTGTTGCCTTGGCAGGAACTAATGTGGATCCAAAATAAACCCCAGGAAGAGTAGCTGTTGCCTTGGCAGGAACTAATTTGGATCCAAAATAAACCCCAGGAAGAGTAGCTGCTGCCTTGGCAGGAACTAATGGGGATCCATAATAAACCCCAGGAAGAGTAGCTGCTGCCTTGGCAGGAACTAATGTGGATCCAAAATAAACCCCAGGAAAAGTAGCTGTTGCCTTGGCAGGAACTAATGTGGATCCAAATAAACCCCAGGAAGAAGTAGCTTCTGCCTTGGCAGGAACTAATGGGGATCCAAAATAAACCCCAGGAAGAGTAGCTGCTGCCTTGGCAGGAACTAATGGGGATCCATAATAAACCCCAGGAAGAGTAGCTGCTGCCTTGGCAGGAACTAATGGGGATCCATAATAAACCCCAGGAAGTAGCTGCTGCCTTGGCAGGAACTAATGTGGATCCAAAATAAACTCCAGGAAGAGTAGCTGCTGCCTTGGCAGGAACTAATGGGGATCAATAATAAACCCCAGGAAGAGTAGCTGCTGCCTTTGCAGGAACTAATGGGGATCCATAATAAACCCCAGGAAGAGTAGCTGCTGCCTTGGCAGGAACTAATGGGGATCCATAATAAACCCCAGGAAGAGTAGCTGCTGCCTTGGCAGGAACTAATGTGGATCCAAAATAAACTCCAGGAAGAGTAGCTGCTGCCTTGGCAGGAACTAATGGGGATCCAAAATAAACCCCAGGAAGAGTAGCTGCTGCCTTGGCAGGAACTAATGGGGATCCAAAATAAACCCCAGGAAGAGTAGCTGCTGCCTTGGCAGGAACTAATGGGGATCCATAATAAACCCCAGGAAGAGTAGCTGCTGCCTTGGCAGGAACTAATGGGGATCCATAGTAAACCACAGGAAAAGTAGCTGCTGCCTTGGCAGGAACTAGTGGGACACCAAAATAAACCCCAGGAGGAGTAGCTGTTGCCTTGGCAGGAACTAATGTGGATCCATAATAAACCCCAGGAAGAGTAGCTGCTGCCTTGGCAGGAACTAATGGGGATCCATAATAAACCCCAGGAAGAGTAGCTGCTGCCTTGGCAGGAACTAATGGGGATCCAAAATAAACCACAGGAAGAGTAGCTGCTGCCTTGGCAGGAACTAATGGGGATCCATAATAAACCCCAGGAAGAGTAGCTGCTGCCTTGGCAGGAACTAATGGGGATCCATAATAAACCCCAGGAAGAGTAGCTGCTGCCTTGGCAGGAACTAATGGGGATCCAAAATAAACCCCAGGAGGAGTAGCTGTTGCCTTGACAGGAACTAATGTGGATCCAAAATAAACCCCAGGAAAAGTAGCTGTTGCCTTGGCAGGAACTAATGTGGATCCAAAATAAACCCCAGGAAGAGTAGCTGCTGCCTTGGCAGGAACTAATGGGGATCCAAAATAAACCCCAGGAAGAGTAGCTGCTGCCTTGGCAGGAACTAATGGGGATCCATAATAAACCCCAGGAAGAGTAGCTGCTGCCTTGGCAGGAACTAATGGGGATCCAAAATAAACCCCAGGAAGAGTAGCTGCTGCCTTGGCAGGAACTAATGGGGATCCATAATAAACCCCAGGAAGAGTAGCTGCTGCCTTGGCAGGAACTAATGGGGATCCATAATAAACCCCAGGAAAAGTAGCTGCTGCCTTGGCAGGAACTAATGGGGATCCATAATAAACCCCAGGAAGAGTAGCTGCTGCCTTGGCAGGAACTAATGTGGATCCAAAATCAACTCCAGGAAGAGTAGCTGCTGCCTTGGCAGGAACTAATGGGGATCCATAATAAACCCCAGGAAGAGTAGCTGCTGCCTTGGCAGGAACTAATGGGGATCCATAATAAACCACAGGAAGAGTAGCTGCTGCCTTGGCAGGAACTAATGGGGATCCATAATAAACCCCAGGAAGAGTAGCTGCTGCCTTGGCAGGAACTAATGGGATCCAAAATAAACCCCAGGAAGAGTAGCTGTTGCCTTTGCAGGAACTAATGTGGATCCAAAATAAACCCCAGGAAGAGTAGCTGCTGCCTTGGCAGGAACTAATTTGGATCCAAAATAAACCCCAGGAAGAGTAGCTGCTGCCTTGGCAGGAACTAATGGGGATCCATAATAAACCCCAGGAAGAGTAGCTGCTGCCTTGGCAGGAACTAATGGGGATCCATAATAAACCCCAGGAAGAATAGCTGCTGCCTTGGCAGGAACTAATGGGGATCCATAATAAACCACAGGAAGAGTAGCTGCTGCCTTGGCAGGAACTAATGTGGATCCATAATAAACCCCAGGAAGAGTAGCTGCTGCCTTGGCAGGAACTAATGTGGATCCAAAATAAACCCCAGGAAAAGTAGCTGCTGCCTTGGCAGGAACTAATGTGGATCCAAAATCAACTCCAGGAAGAGTAGCTGCTGCCTTGGCAGGAACTAATGTGGATCCAAAATCAACTCCAGGAAGAGTAGCTGCTGCCTTGGCAGGAACTAATGGGGATCCAAAATAAACCCCAGGAAGAGTAGCTGCTGCCTTGGCAGGAACTAATGGGGATCCAAAATAAACCCCAGGAAGAGTAGCTGCTGCCTTGGCAGGAACTAATGGGGATCCAAAATAAACCCCAGGAAGAGTAGCTGCTGCCTTGGCAGGAACTAATGTGGATCCAAAATCAACTCCAGGAAGAGTCGCTGCTGCCTTGGCAGGAACTAATGGGGATCCATAATAAACCCCAGGAAGAGTAGCTGCTGCCTTGGTAGGAACTAATGGGGATCCATAGTAAACCACAGGAAGAGTAGCTGCTGCCTTAGCAGGAACTAATGTGGATCCATAATAAACCCCAGGAAGAGTAGCTGCTGCCTTGGCAGGAACTAATGGGGATCCATAATAAACCCCAGGAAGAGTAGCTGCTGCCTTGGCAGGAACTAATGGGGATCCATAATAAACCCCAGGAAGAGTAGCTGCTGCCTTGGCAGGAACTAATGTGGATCCATAATAAACCCCAGGAAGAGTAGCTGCTGCCTTGGCAGGAACTAATGGGGATCCATAATAAACCCCAGGAAGAGTAGCTGCTGCCTTGGCAGGAACTAATGGGGATCCAAAATAAACCCCAGGAGGAGTAGCTGTTGCCTTGACAGGAACTAATGTGGATCCAAAATAAACTCCAGGAAGAGTAGCTGCTGCCTTGGCAGGAACTAATGGGGATCCAAAATAAACCCCAGGAAGAGTAGCTGCTGCCTTGGCAGGAACTAATGGGGATCCAAAATAAACCCCAGGAAGAGTAGCTGCTGCCTTGGCAGGAACTAATGTGGATCCAAAATAAACTCCAGGAAGAGTAGCTGCTGCCTTGGCAGGAACTAATGGGGATCCATAATAAACCCCAGGAAGAGTAGCTGCTGCCTTGGCAGGAACTAATGTGGATCCAAAATAAACTCCAGGAAGAGTAGCTGCTGCCTTGGCAGGAACTAATGGGGATCCATAATAAACCCCAGGAAGAGTAGCTGCTGCCTTGGCAGGAACTAATGGGGATCCATAATAAACCCCAGGAAGAGTAGCTGCTGCCTTGGTAGGAACTAATGGGGATCTATAGTAAACCACAGGAAGAGTATTTGCTGCCTTAGCAGGAACTAATGTGGATCCATAATAAACCCAAGGAAGAGTAGCTGCTGCCTTGGCAGGAACTAATGGGGATCCATAATAAACCACAGGAAGAGTAGCTGCTGCCTTGGCAGGAACTAATGGGGACCCATAATAAACCACAGGAAGAGTAGCTGCTACCTTGGCCGAAACTAATGGGGATCCATAATAAACCCCAGGAAGAGTAGCTGCTGCCTTGGCAGGAACTAATGAGATCCATAATAAACCCCAGGAAGAGTAGCTGCTGCCTTGGAAGGAACTAATTGGACACCAAAATACACCCCAGGAAGAGTAGCTGCTGCCTTGGCAGGAACTAATGGGGATCCAAAATAAACCCCAGGAAGAGTAGCTGGCGCCTTGGCAAGAACTAATGGGGATCCAAAATAAACCCCAGGAAGAGTAGCTGCTGCCTTGGCAGGAACTAATGGGGATCCAAAAAAAAACCCAGGAAGAGTAGCTTGCGCCTTTGCAGGAACTAATGTGGATCCAAAATAAACTCCAGGAAGAGTAGCTGTTGCCTTAGCAGGAACTAATTTGGATCCAAAATAAACCCCAGGAAGAGTAGCTGTTGCCTTGGCAGGAACTAATGGGGATCCATAATAAACCCCAGGAAGAGTAGCTGTTGCCTTGGCAGGAACTAATGGGGATCCATAATAAATCCCAGGAATAGTAGCTGCTGCCTTGGAAGGAACTAATGTGGATCCATAATAAACCCCAGGAAGAGTAGCTGCTGCCTTGGCAGGAACTAATGGGGATCCATAATAAACCCCAGGAAGAGTAGCTGCTGCCTTGGCAGGAACTAATGGGATCCAATAAACCACAGGAAGAGTAGCTGCTGCCTTAGCAGGAACTAATGGGGATCCATAATAAACCCCAGGAAGAGTAGCTGCTGCCTTGGCAGGAACTAATGGGGATCCATAATAAACCACAGGAAGAGTAGCTGCTGCCTTGGCAGGAACTAATGGGATCCATAATAAACCCCAGGAAGAGTAGCTGCTGCCTTGGCAGGAACTAATGTGGATCCAAAATAAACCCCAGGAAAAGTAGCTGCTGCCTTGGCAGGAACTAATGGGATCCAAAATAAACCCCAGGAAGAGTAGCTGCTGCCTTGGCAGGAACTAATGTGGATCCAAAATACACCCCAGGAAGAGTAGCTGCTGCCTTGGCAGGAACTAATGGGGATCCAAAATAAACCCCAGGAAGAGTAGCTGCTGCCTTGGCAGGAACTAATGGGGATCCAAAATAAACCCCAGGAAGAGTAGCTGCTGCCTTGGCAGGAACTAATGGGGATCCAAAATAAACCCCAGGAAGAGTAGCTGTTGCCTTGGCAGGAACTAATGTGGATCCAAAATAAACCCAGGAAGAGTAGCTGTTGCCTTGGCAGGAACTAATGGGGATCCAAAATAAACCCCAGGAAGAGTAGCTGCTGCCTTGGCAGGAACTAATGGGGATCCATAATAAACCCCAGGAAGAGTAGCTGTTGCCTTGGCAGGAACTAATGGGGATCCATAATAAATCCCAGGAAGAGTAGCTGCTGCCTTGGCAGGAACTAATGAGGATCCATAATAAATCCCAGAAAAAGTAGCTGCTGCCTTTGCAGGAACTAATGTAGATCCATAATAAACCCCAGGAAGAGTAGCTGCTGCCTTGGCAGGAACTAATGGGGATCCATAATAAACCCCAGGAAGAGTAGCTGCTGCCTTGGTAGGAACTAATGGGGATCCATAGTAAACCACAGGAAGAGTAGCTGCTGCCTTAGCAGGAACTAATGTGGATCCATAATAAACCCCAGGAAGAGTAGCTGCTGCCTTGGCAGGAACTAATGGGGATCCATAGTAAACCACAGGAAGAGTAGCTGCTGCCTTGGCAGGAACTAATGGGGATCCAAAATAAACCCCAGGAAGAGTAGCTTGCCTTGCAGGAACTAATGTGGATCCAAAATAAACCCCAGGAAGAGTAGCTGCTGCCTTGGCAGGAACTAATGGGGATCCAAAATCAACTCCAGGAAGAGTAGCTGCTGCCTTGGCAGGAACTAATGGGGATCCAAAATAAACCCCAGGAAGAGTAGCTGCTGCCTTGGCAGGAACTAATGGGGATCCAAAATAAACCCCAGGAAGAGTAGCTGCTGCCTTGGCAGGAACTAATGGGGATCCAAAATAAACCCCAGGAAGAGTAGCTGCTGCCTTGGCAGGAACTAATGTGGATCCAAAATAAACTCCAGGAAGAGTAGCTGTTGCCTTGGCAGGAACTAATGGGGATCCATAATAAACCCCAGGAAGAGTAGCTGCTGCCTTGGCAGGAACTAATGGGGATCCATAATAAACCCCAGGAAGAGTAGCTGCTGCCTTGGCAGGAACTAATGGGGATCCATAATAAACCCCAGGAAGAGTAGCTGTTGCCTTGGCAGGAACTAATGGGGATCCATAATAAATCCCAGGAATAGTAGCTGCTGCCTTGGCAGGAAATAATGAGGATCCATAATAAATCCCAGAAAAAGTAGCTGCTGCCTTTGCAGGAACTAATGTGGATCCATAATAAACCCCAGGAAGAGTAGCTGCTGCCTTGGCAGGAACTAATGGGGATCCATAATAAACCCCTGGAAGAGTAGCTGCTGCCTTAGCAGGAACTAATGTGGATCCATAATAAACCCCAGGAAGAGTAGCTGCTGCCTTGGCAGGAACTAATGGGGATCCATAGTAAACCACAGGAAGAGTAGCTGCTGCCTTGGCAGGAACTAATGGGGATCCAAAATAAACCCCAGGAGGAGTAGCTGTTGCCTTGACAGGAACTAATGTGGATCCAAAATAAACCCAAGGAAAAGTAGCTGTTGTCTTGGCAGGAACTAATGGGGATCCATAATAAACCCCAGGAAGAGTAGCTGCTGCCTTGGCAGGAACTAATGAGGATCCATAATAAATCCCAGAAAAAAGTAGCTGCTGCCTTTGCAGGAACTAATGTGGATCCATAATAAACCCCAGAAAGAGTAGCTGCTGCCTTGGCAGGAACTAATGGGGATCCAAAATAAACCCCAGGAGGAGTAGCTTTTGCCTTGACAGGAACTAATGGGGATCCAAAATAAACCCCAGGAAAAGTAGCTGTTGCCTTGGCAGGAACTAATGTGGATCCAAAATAAACTCCAGGAAGAGTAGCTGCTGCCTTGGCAGGAACTAATGGGGATCAATAATAAACCCCAGGAAGAGTAGCTGCTGCCTTGGTAGGAACTAATGGGGATCCATAATAAACCCCAGGAAGAGTAACTGGCGCCTTGGCCGGAACTAATGGGGATCCAAAATAAACCCCAGGAAGAGTAGCTGCTGCCTTGGCAGGAACTAATGGGGATCCAAAATAAACCCCAGGAGGAGTAGCTTTTGCCTTGACAGGAACTAATGGGGATCCAAAATAAACCCCAGGAAGAGTAGCTGGCGCCTTGGCAGGAACTAATGTGGATCCAAAATAAACTCCAGGAAGAGTAGCTGTTGCCTTTGCAGGAACTAATGTGGATCCAAAATAAACTCCAGGAAGAGTAGCTGTTGCCTTGGCAGGAACTAATTTGGATCCAAAATAAACCCCAGGAAGAATAGCTGTTGCCTTGGCAGGAACTAATGTGGATCCAAAATAAACCCCAGGAAGAGTAGCTGCTGCCTTGGCAGGAACTAATGTGGATCCAAAATAAACTCCAGGAAGACTAGCTGTTGCCTTGGCAGGAACTAATGGGGATCCATAATAAACCCCAGGAAGAGTAGCTGTTGCCTTGGCAGGAACTAATGGGGATCCATAATAAACCCCAGGAAGAGTAGCTGCTGCCTTGGCAGGAACTAATGGGGATCCATAATAAACCCCAGGAAGAGTAGCTGTTGCCTTGGCAGGAACTAATGGGGATCCATAATAAACCCCAGGAAGAGTAGCTGCTGCCTTGGCAGGAACTAATGGGGATCCATAATAAACCCCAGGAAAAGTAGCTGCTGCCTTTGCAGGAACTAATGTGGATCCATAATAAACCCCAGGAAGAGTAGCTGCTGCCTTGGCAGGAACTAATGGGGATCCATAATAAACCCCAGGAAGAGTAGCTGCTGCCTTGGCAGGAACTAATGGGGATCCATAATAAACCCCAGGAAGAGTAGCTGCTGCCTTGGCAGGAACTAATGGGGATCCATAATAAACCCAGGAAGAGTAGCTGCTGCCTTGGCAGGAACTAATGGGGATCCATAATAAACCCCAGGAAGAGTAGCTGCTGCCTTGGCAGGAACTAATGTGGATCCATAATAAACCCCAGGAAGAGTAGCTGTTGCCTTGGCAGGAACTAATGGGGATCCATAATAAACCCCAGGAAGAGTAGCTGCTGCCTTGGCAGGAACTAATGAGGATCCATAATAAATCCCAGAAAAAGTAGCTGCTGCCTTTGCAGGAACTAATGTGGATCCATAATAAACCCCAGGAAGAGTAGCTGCTGCATTGGCAGGAACTAATGGGAATCCATAATAAACCACAGGAAGAGTAGCTGCTGCCTTGGCAGGAACTAATGGGGATCCAAAATAAACCCCAGGAGGAGTAGCTTTTGCCTTGGCAGGAACTAATGGGGATCCAAAATAAACCCCAGGAAAAGTAGCTGTTGCCTTGGCAGGAACTAATGTGGATCCAAAATAAACTCCAGGAAGAGTAGCTGCTGCCTTGGCAGGAACTAATGTGGATCCATAATAAACCCCAGGAAAAGTAGCTGCTGCCTTGGCAGGAACTAATGGGGATCCATAATAAACCCCAGGAAGAGTAGCTGCTGCCTTGGTAGGAACTAATGGGGATCCAAAATAAACCCAGGAAGAGTAGCTGCTGCCTTGGCAGGAACTAATGGGATCCATAATAAACCCCAGGAAGAGTAGCTGCTGCCTTGGCAGGAACTAATGGGGATCCAAAATAAACCCCAGGAAGAGTAGCTGCTACCTTGGCAGGAACTAATGGGGATCCATAATAAACCCCAGGAAGAGTAGCTGCTGCCTTTGCAGGAACTAATGTGGATCCATAATAAACCCCAGGAAGAGTAGCTGCTGCCTTGGCAGGAACTAATTTGGTTCCATAATAAACCCCAGGAAGAGTAGCTGCTGCCTTGGCAGGAACTAATGGGGACCCATAATAAACCCCAGGAAGAGTAGCTGCTACCTTGGCAGGAACTAATGGGGATCCATAATAAACCCCAGGAAGAGTAGCTGCTGCTTTGGCAGGAACTAATGAGTTCCATAATAAACCCCAGGAAGAGTAGCTGCTGCCTTGGCAGGAACTAATGGGGACCCATAATAAACCCCAGGAAGAGTAGCTGCTACCTTGGCAGGAACTAATGGGGATCCATAATAAACCCCAGGAAGAGTAGCTGCTGCCTTGGCAGGAACTAATGAGTTCCATAATAAACCCCAGGAAGAGTAGCTGCTGCCTTGGCAGGAACTAATGAGTTCCATAATAAACCCCAGGAAGAGTAGCTGCTGCCTTGGCAGGAACTAATGGGGACCCATAATAAACCCCAGGAAGAGTATCAGCTGCCTTGGCAGGAACTAATGGGGATCCATAATAAACCCCAGGAAGAGTAGCTGCTGCCTTGGCAGGAACTAATGAGTTCCATAATAAACCCCAGGAAGAGTAGCTGCTGCCTTGGCAGGAACTAATGGGGACCCATAATAAACCCCAGGAAGAGTAGCTGCTACCTTGGCAGGAACTAACCTCAAAATTGGTCCATGAAACTACACATTTTAAGTTTGAATATTACATTAATTTGCAAGATTTTTTACTTTAAGCTATTTACTGTACTACAAAAGTGATATTGCATTGTGTTTAGTTGACCACGCCACCAAATATTTAAACATTGAAAGGGAAGGTACCAGTGTCTACTGCTAGTTTCATCTGAGCCACTGGCCTTAATCCCATTCTTTAACTTTTATATTTGCACGAGTTGGAGATGTGAATCCAACATATAACTTCTTGACAACTTAATTGGCTATTCATTGTATTTCAAACGTGATTGAATTGAATTGAATTGTGTTTGGTTTGTTGCTTTCTACTTAGTTTCCACCACACGTCGACAGATTTTGCTGAAGCAACGTTGATTCAACCAGTTTGCACCCAGTTGGAATGTGTTCCTGGTACACATAGGTAGGTACAGACTTTAGAGTGTGTGAGAAGTGTTATTTTTTTTAAAATAAAATAAAAACTTTCTGTTGTACTTCTCTTTGTTGCACTAACATTTTTGTTGACTTCTTAGGAGCACATATTTTTCAGATAGCTGCTTTACAGAGGAAATTTTCACTTCCTGTGACTGGTTGTTTTAGCTACCTGAATGTAAGGCTGAATGTAATTGTAAGTCTCTCTGGATAAGAGCGTCTGTTAAATGACTCACTAACTGTAAGTCTCTCTGGATAAGAGCATCTGCTAAATTACTCACTAACTGTAAGTCTCTGGATAAGAGCATCTGCCAAATGACTCACTAACTGTGTCTCTCTGGATAAGAGCAGCTGCCAAATGACTCACTAACTGTAAGTCTCTCTGGATAAGTGCATCTGCTAAATGACTCACTGACTGTAAGTCTCTCTAGATAAGAGCATCTGCTAAATGACTAAAATGCTAATTAAAATGATAATAGAATAGCATAAAGGGAAACAGCAGCCAGTGTTGCTTTTCAAAGGACCAGTGACTTCCTGCCAGTCTGCTTCTCTGGTGGCCACTACTCTTTATGCACAGCACTGCTCCGACCCCTGTGCTGCATGCTAGTTGGTCTGTTAGCTTGGGCGTTTTATGACAAGTTTCTCGTGTGTTTCGATTTGAGGATATTCAATACAGTTAAAGGGGACAGGACCAGACCGCAATGGCTTAAAGTGATTTGCCTCATCAGTACGAATTCGAAAATAAGAAACTTCCCTTTTTCAGAACCCTGCCTTTCAAAGTAATTCATAAAAATAACTTCACAGATCTTCATTGTAAAGGGTTTAAACGCTGTTTCCCATGCTTGTTCAATGAACTATAAACAATTAATGAACATGCACCTGTGGAACGATCGTTAAGACACTAACAGCTTACAGACAGTAGGCAATTAAGGTGACAGTTATGAAAACTTAGGACACTAAAGAGGCCTTTCTACTGACTCTGAAAAATACCAAAAGAAATATACTCAGGATCCCTGCTCATCTGCTTGAATGTGCCTTAGGAATGCTGCAAGGAGGCATGAGGACTGCAGATGTGGCCAGGGCAATAAATTGCAATGTCCTGTCTGTGAGACGCCTAAGACAGAGCTACAGGGAGACAGGATGGACAGCTGATCGTCCTCGCAGTGGCAGACCACGTGTAACAACACCTGCACAGGATCGGTACATCCGAACATCACACCTGCGGGACAGGTACAGGATGGCAACAACAACTGCCCAAGGTATACCAGGAACGCACAATCCCTCCATCAGTGCTCATACTGTCCGCAATAGGCTGAGAGAGGCTGGACTGAGGACTTGTAGGCCTGTTGTAAGGCAGGTCCTCACCAGACATCACCGGCAACAACGTCGCCTATGGGCACAAACCCACCATCGCTGGACCAGACAGGACTGGCAAAAAGTGCTCTTCACTCTTCACTGACGAGTCACGGTTTAGTCTCACCAGAAGTGATGGTCGGATTCGCGTTTATCATCGAAGGAATGAGCGTGACACTGAGGCCTGTACTCTGGTAGGGATCAATTTGGAGATGGAGGGTCCGTCATGGTCTGGGGTAACTTCCGGGTTGGAGCGAGCGGTCGCATCCGCACTTCGGTCCGCAGGTAGTATAACTTTTCATTACATTTCATTATATTTCATTATAGTACAACGGTTTGATTTGTCTAATCTTAGCAATTTCTTCTTAGCTAGCTACATAGCCGTCTTTGTATCAAAGATAATGGCGTAATTATCGTATTTCGTCGTCCAAAGTAGTCTACACTGCTATCTGCCCAGCAGCTAGCCAGCTAGCAAACGTCCACCGTCTACCGAATAGCAGCACTGTAGAAACTATCACACTTAACTGAACGACTTGATTAGTGTAGTGTTAGCTAGCTACATAGTTGTCTTTGCTGTCTTCGTATCCAAGATAATTGTGTAGTTTAGAGTGTGTAGTCTTAGAGTGATTATCTTAATTTACCGAGGTTAGCTAGCCAGCTATTTGTCGTCCTTAACGTAGGAGACACTGCTAGCTAGCCAACAGCTAGCCAACGTCTACCGAATAGAACTTCCGCACTCAACAACCCGGTCGCATTCCGCTTCGCTCCACAGGTAGTATCACATTTTCATTTCATTTCATTACAGTACAACGGTTTGATTTGTTTGATCGTAGCTAGCTACATAGCTAGCTACATAGCCGTCTTCGTATCAAAGATAATTGTGTAGTCTAGAGCGATTTTCTAGGTTAGCTAGCCAGCTATTGTCGTTCTTTTAACGCAACGTAACGTAATCAACACTGCTAGCTAGCCAGCTAGCCCCCGAATAGCAGCACTGTAGAAACTATTACACTCAACGGAACGACTTGATTAGTGTAGTGTCAACAACGCAGCCACTGCCAGCTAGCCTACAAAGTCAACAACGCAGCCAATGCCAGCTAGCCTACTTCAGCAGTACTGTATAATTTTAATCATTTTAGTCAATAAGATTCTTGCTACGTAAGCTTAACTTTCTGAACATTCGAGACGTGTAGTCCACTTGTCATTCCAATCTCCTTTGCATTAGCGTAGCCTCTTCTGTAGCCTGTCAACTATGTGTCTGTCTATCCCTGTTCTCTCCTCTCTGCACAGACCATACAAATGCTCCACACCGCGTGGCCACCCTAATCTGGTGGTCCCAGCGCGCACGACCCACGTGGAGTTCCAGGTCTCCGGTAGCCTCTGGAACTGCCGATCTGCGGCCAACAAGGCAGAGTTCATCTCAGCCTATGCCTCCCTCCAGTCCCTCGACTTCTTGGCACTGACGGAAACATGGATCACCACAGATAACACTGCTACTCCTACTGCTCTCTCTTCGTCCGCCCACGTGTTCTCGCACACCCCGAGAGCTTCTGGTCAGCGGGGTGGTGGCACCGGGATCCTCATCTCTCCCAAGTGGTCATTCTCTCTTTCTCCCTTACCCATCTGTCTATCGCCTCCTTTGAATTCCATGCTGTCACAGTTACCAGCCCTTTCAAGCTTAACATCCTTATCATTTATCGCCCTCCAGGTTCCCTCGGAGAGTTCATCAATGAGCTTGATGCCTTGATAAGCTCCTTTCCTGAGGACGGCTCACCTCTCACAGTTCTGGGCGACTTTAACCTCCCCACGTCTACCTTTGACTCATTCCTCTCTGCCTCCTTCTTTCCACTCCTCTCCTCTTTTGACCTCACCCTCTCACCTTCCCCCCTACTCACAAGGCAGGCAATACGCTCGACCTCATCTTTACTAGATGCTGTTCTTCCACTAACCTCATTGCAACTCCCCTCCAAGTCTCCGACCACTACCTTGTATCCTTTTCCCTCTCGCTCTCATCCAACACTCCCACACTGCCCCTACTCGGATGGTATCGCGCCGTCCCAACCTTCGCTCTCTCTCCCCCGCTACTCTCTCCTCTTCCATCCTATCACCTCTTCCCTCTGCTCAAACCTTCTCCAACCTATCTCCTGATTCTGCCTCCTCAACCCTCCTCTCCTCCCTTTCTGCATCCTTTGACTCTCTATGTCCCCTATCCTCCAGGCCGGCTCGGTCCTCCCCTCCCGCTCCGTGGCTCGACGACTCATTGCGAGCTCACAGAACAGGGCTCCGGGCAGCCGAGCGGAAATGGAGGAAAACTCGCCTCCCTGCGGACCTGGCATCCTTTCACTCCCTCCTCTCTACATTTTCCTCTTCTGTCTCTGCTGCTAAAGCCACTTTCTACCACTCTAAATTCCAAGCATCTGCCTCTAACCCTAGGAAGCTCTTTGCCACCTTCTCCTCCCTCCTGAATCCTCCCCCCTCCTCCCTCTCTGCAGATGACTTCGTCAACCATTTTGAAAAGGAGGTCGACGACATCCGATCCTCGTTTGCTAAGTCAAACGACACCGCTGGTTCTGCTCACACTGCCCTACCCTGTGCTCTGACCTCTTTCTCCCCTCTCTCTCCAGATGAAATCTCGCGTCTTGTGACGGCCGGCCGCCCAACTACCTGCCCGCTTGACCCTATCCCCTCCTCTCTTCTCCAGACCATTTCCGGAGACCATCTCCCTTACCTCACCTCGCTCATCAACTCATCCCTGACCGCTGGCTACGTCCCTTCCGTCTTCAAGAGAGCGAGAGTTGCACCCCTTCTGAAAAAAACTACACTCGATCCCTCCAATGTCAACAACTACAGACCAGTATCCCTTCTTTCTTTTCTCTCCAAAACTCTTGAACGTGCCGTCCTTGGCCAGCTCTCCCGCTATCTCTCTCAGAATGACCTTCTTGATCCAAATCAGTCAGGTTTCAAGACTAGTCATTCAACTGAGACTGCTCTTCTCTGTATCACGGAGGCGCTCCGCAATGCTAAAGCTAACTCTCTCTCCTCTGCTCTCATCCTTCTAGACCTATCGGCTGCCTTCGATACTGTGAACCATCAGATCCTCCTCTCCACCCTCTCCGAGTTGGGCATCTCCGGCGCGGCCCACGCTTGGATTGCGTCCTACCTGACAGGTCGCTCCTACCAGGTGGCGTGGCGAGAATCTGTCTCCTCACCACGTGCTCTCACCACTGGTGTCCCCCAGGGCTCTGTTCTAGGCCCTCTCCTATTCTCGCTATACACCAAGTCACTTGGCTCTGTCATAACCTCACATGGTCTCTCCTATCATTGCTATGCAGACGACACACAATTAATCTTCTCCTTTCCCCTTCTGATGACCAGGTGCGAATCGCATCTCTGCATGTCTGGCAGACATATCAGTGTGGATGACGGATCACCACCTCAAGCTGAACCTCGGCAAGACGGAGCTGCTCTTCCTCCTGGGGAAGGACTGCCCGTTCCATGATCTCGCCATCACGGTTGACAACTCCATTGTGTCCTCCTCCCAGAGCGCTAAGAACCTTGGCGTGATCCTGGACAACACCCTGTCGTTCTCAACTAACATCAAGGCGGTGGCCCGTTCCTGTAGGTTCATGCTCTACAACATCCGCAGAGTACGACCCTGCCTCACACAGGAAGCGGCGCAGGTCCTAATCCAGGCACTTGTCATCTCCCGTCTGGATTACTGCAACTCGCTGTTGGCTGGGCTCCCTGCCTGTGCCATTAAACCCCTACAACTCATCCAGAACGCCGCAGCCCGTCTGGTGTTCAACCTTCCCAAGTTCTCTCACGTCACCCCGCTCCTCCGCTCTCTCCACTGGCTTCCAGTTGAAGCTCGCATCCGCTACAAGACCATGGTGCTTGCCTACGGAGCTGTGAGGGGAACGGCACCTCAGTACCTCCAGGCTCTGATCAGGCCCTACACCCAAACAAGGGCACTGCGTTCATCCACCTCTGGCCTGCTCGCCTCCCTACCACTGAGGAAGTACAGTTCCCGCTCAGCCCAGTCAAAACTGTTCGCTGCTCTGGCCCCCCAATGGTGGAACAAACTCCCTCACGACGCCAGGACAGCGGAGTCAATCACCACCTTCCGGAGACACCTGAAACCCCACCTCTTTAAGGAATACCTAGGATAGGATAAAGTAATCCCTCTCACCCCCCTTAAAAGATTTAGATGCACTATTGTAAAGTGGCTGTTCCACTGGATGTCATAAGGTGAATGCACCAATTTGTAAGTCGCTCTGGATAAGAGCGTCTGCTAAATGACTTAAATGTAAATGTAAATGTGTGTCATATCATCATCGGATTGAGCTTGTTGTCATTGCAGGCAATCTCAACGCTGTGCATTACAGGGATGACATCCTCCTCCCTCATGTGGTATCCTGCAGGCTCATCCTGACATGACCATCCAGCATGACAATGTCACCAGCCATACTGCTCGTTCTGTGCACGATTTCCTGCAAGACAGGAAAGTCAGTGTTCTGCCATGGCCAGGAAGAGCCCGGATCTCAATCCCATTGAACACGTCTGGGAACTGTTGGATCAGAGGGTGAGGTCTAGGGCCATTCCCCCCAGAAATGTCTGGGAACTTGCAGGTGCCTTGGTGGAAGAGTGGGGTAACATCTCACAGCAAGAACTGGCAAATCTGGTGCAGTCCATGAAGAGGAGATGCACTGCAGTACTTAATGCAGCTGGTGGCCACACCAGATACTGACTGTTATTTTGATTTTGACCCCACCTTTGTTCAGGGACACATTTTAAGTTTGCTGAAAATAAACGCAGTTGACAGTGAGAGGACGTTATCTTATTTTTCTGAGTTTATTAGCTATGTGGTGACATTCAACCATGCATGTTTGAATATAGCATATATGGAATATATAGCAAATATAGCAAAGAGGATTTTGAAACAAAGTATTGGATTTAGCTGGAAGCTCAGCTACAGACGATGACAGCAGCTAGCACCAAGAGGACAGATGACAAACACTGTGGCATTTTCCCTGCAAGCCACCTAGTTAGCTAGTTAGCTAACTTTAGTTTATCTAATGAAACCCATATGGTTTGTATATTATTATTTGACCATGTTGGTCATCTATGAACATTTGAACATCTTGGCCATGTTCTGTTATAATCTCCACCCGGCACAGCCCGAAGAGGACTGGCCACCCCACATAGCCTGGTTCCTCTCTAGGTTTCTTCCTAGGTTTTGGCCTTTCTAGGGAGTTTTTCCTAGCCACCGTGCTTCTACACCTGCATTGCTTGCTGTTTGGGGTTTTAGGCTGGGTTTCTGTATAGCACTTTGAGATATCAGCTGATGTACGAAGGGCAATATAAATAAAATTATGTAAAAAAATATATATTTGATTTGATATGGTGTATTACTGGCTATCATACTACTGTGTTAGAGTGGGAGGAAATCAAATTATTTTTCTGTTTGCTAACTTAGGTAGCTAGGTAGGTTATATTTACTAGCTAGTCTAGCTATCTAGCTAAGTTAGCTAAACAACTGCAGGTGGTGTAACGGCGTTCTTCGTTTGTCGAAAGAGAGGACCGAAATGCAGCGTGGTGGTTACTCATGATCTTTAATGAAGGATCGCGATACATGAAATAACTTATAAATACAAAACAACAAACGGAACGAAACCTAATTACAGCCTATCTGGTGAAACTACACAGAGACAGGAACAATCACCCACGAAATACACAGTGAACCCAGGCTACCTAAATACGGTTCCCAATCCGAGACAACGAGAATCACCTGACTCTGATTGAGAACCGCCTCAGGCAGCCAAGCCTATACTCAGCCGCGATCCCAAATACAAAAACCCCAATACGAACCACAACATATAAACCCATGTCACACCCTGGCCTGACCAAACATATAACAAAAACACAATACAATGACCAAGGCGTGACAGGTGGCCATATCTATGACCAAAGATAGAAGAGGTTTTACAATCGGAGATCTATTGGATCTCGATTGCTATAGCGTTTACAACCAGCCACCTAAAGCCAAGTTTACCAGCTAATGTGAGCACATGACTGGAGTTGGCTAGCTAGTTAGCTAAACAACTGCAGGTGGCCATATCTATGACCAAAGATAGAAGAGGTTTTACAATCGGAGATCTAATGTATCTCGATAGCTATAGTGTTACCTAAAGCTAAGCTATAGCCACCTAAAGCTAAGTTTACCAGCTTATGTGAGCACATGACTGGAGTTGGCTAGCTAGTTAGCTAAACAACTGCAGGTGGCCATATCTATGACCAAAGATAGAAGAGGTTTTACAATCGGAGATCTAATGTATCTCGATAGCTATAGTGTTACCTAAAGCTAAGCTATAGCCACCTAAAGCTAAGTTTACCAGCTAATGTGAGCACATGACTGGAGTTGGCTAGCTAGTTAGCTAAGTTTACCAGCTAATGTGAGCACATGACTGGAGTTGGCTAGCTAGTTAGCTAAGTTTACCAGCAAATGTGAGCACATAACTGGAGTTGGCTAGCTAGTTAGCCTGCTAACTTGTTATGTACCACGCCTCACATTTGTTACTTGTTTTCAAACACGTCATCAGCAACTGCAACTAGCTAGCTATGTAACATAATTGACAAGGGTTGACATTGGTTATGATTATAACCGTGAATATATTTTCAATCTCACAGAATTGTAGGCATGACGCAAGATAAAATTCCAAACAGATGTAAATAACTATTATTTGCTATCCACCTAGCTAGCTAGCTAACTAACAGTGAGAGGAGAAACAATAATAAAACAATTTACCGTTGTAAAGAACCTCTAAAACTGATCAACTGGTTTTAATATAAAAAGATTTGCCTCAGTATGCCTGATAGACATGGCTGCAGTTAGATCTGCCTCCTGCACGGTCTGGTCACTGTGCAAAAGTTGAGAGTTATGCTATCTGTCTTTCTATTAGGCTAGATATTGTTTCTAAATATCATCTCTGCTTGTTGTAATGTGGTGCGTGTTGGTGGCAGGGGAGTCAGGAGAATCGAACTTGGTATAAACGGAGTTGTTTAATACGTGCTTCACAAAACTCCAAAACCAAAATGACAAAGTAATAAAAAGTGTGTACAAAACCCGTCGCACACCAACACATAATACACAAACATACCATCAAACAATATCCGACAAGGACATGAGGGGAAACAGAGGGTTAAATACACAACATGTAATTGATGGGATTGGAACCAGGTGTGTGGGAAGACAAGACAAAACAAATGGAAAATGAAAAGTGGATCAGCGATGGCTAGAAGGTCGGTGACATCGACCGCCGAACAAGGAGAAGGACCGACTTCGGCGGAAGTCGTGACACATGTTCAGTTAGTCTACCCTAATGTTGATGTTGTGCTGGCACAGTTCAGCTGTCTTTTAAACTATACAAAAGACTAGAATTTATATATATTTTTTTGTCTTATAGAAAAATACCTTGTGGTACCTGGACTTCTTCCTGGAGTGGAGTCTAGATGGAGAGAAACAGAATTAATTTGTGTGTCATTGCAGCAGAACTGTATCCTGTGAACTACCCCTCTCGATGGATTAAGGGGAGATCGTGGAGAGACAGATAAAGGGGAGGTCGTGGAGGGACAGATAAAGGGGAGGTCGTGGAGGGACAGATAACCTCTTGCTTCTACTCGGGACGCTTGCGTCCCAACTAGAGCTCTGGAAATGCAAATGCGCTACGCTAAATGCTAATAGTATTAGTTAAAACTCAAAAGTTCATTAAAATACACATGCAGGGTATCGAAATAAAGCTACACTCGTTGTGAATCCAGGCAACAAGTCAGATTTTTAAAATGCTTTTCGGCGAAAGCATGAGAAGCTATTATCTGATAGCACGTAACACCCCAAAAGACCCACAGGGGACGTAAACAAAATAATTAGCATTTCGGCGTTACACAAACCGCACAATAAAATAGAAAACATTCATTACCTTTCACCATCTTCTTTGTTGGCACTCCTAGATGTCCCATAAACACTATTTGGGTCTTTATTTCGATTAAATCGGTCCATATAAAGCCTAGATATCGTTATATGTAGACTGTGTGATAAACGAAAAAAACATAGTTTCAAAACGTAACGTCATTTTTTAAAATTCAAAAAGTCGACGATAAACTTTCACAAAACACTTCGAAATACGTTTGTAATGCAACTTTAGGTATTAGTAAACGTTAATAAGCGATAAAATTCATCAGGAGGCGATGTAAAGATCATTAGCTGTCCGTCTGGAAAAATGTCCGGCTAGAAACTCAACGAAAATATCCGGTCCTAGACCTGAGGAGATACGGTGCCCTGTATGTGTTTGACCAAGAAAAAACTCGAAGGGAAATGACAAGACTCTAGACACCGTGTGGAAGCTGTAGGTACTGTAACCTCAGTCAATTAATTGTGGTTCACCTTTATCAATGGGTTCAAGTAGCGTATGGATATATTTTCCAATTTTCAGTGATCAGTTTTTCCTGTGCTTTTCGATGTAAATGCCGTTCTGGTAAAGCCACAGCAGTGATTTAACCAGTTTTATAAACGTCTGAGTGTTTTCTATCCACACAGACTAAGCAAATGCATATACTATATTCCTGGCATGAGTAGCAGGGCGCTGAAATGTTGCGCGATTTTTAACAGAATGTTCAAAAAAGTAGAGGGTCGACTTAAGAGGATAAAGGGGAGGTCGTGGAGGGACAGATAAAGGGGAGGTCGTGGAGGGACAGATAAAGGGGAGGTCGTGGAGGGACAGATAAAGGGGAGGTCGTGGAGGGACAGATAAAGGGGGAGGTCGTGGAGGGACAGATAAAGGGGAGGTCGTGGAGGGACAGATAAAGGGGAGGTCGTGGAGGGACAGATAAAGGGGAGGTCCTGGAGGGACAGATAAAGGGGAGGTCGTGGAGGGACAGATAAAGGGGAGGTCATGGAGGGACAGATAAAGGGGAGGTCGTGGAGGGACAGATAAAGGGGAGGTCATGGAGGGACAGATAAAGGGGAGGTCGTGGAGGGACAGGTGTCCCCGGTTCGCCAGCACAGCCCAGTGCGGTCTATTCCACCTCGCCGCACTGGCCTGGCTACCGGGAGTATCCAGCCAGGTAGGGTTGTGCAGGCTCGGTGCTCGAGACCTCCAGTGCGCCTCCATGGTCCGGTCTATCCGGTGCCTCCTCCACACACCAGGCCTCCGGTGGCAGCCCCTCGCTGTCTCTCCGTCTCCTCCCTACAGGTGCTCCCGCCTGTCCAGCACTGCCAGAGTCTCCCGTCTGTCCTGGGCTGCCAGAGTCTCCCGTCTGTCCTGAGCTGCCAGAGTCCCCTGTCTGTCCTGAGCTGCCAGAGTCTCCAGTCTGTCCTGAGCTGCCAGAGTCTCCCGTCTGTCCTGAGCTGCCAGAGTCTCCCGTCTGTCCTGAGCTGCCAGAGTCTCCCGTCTGTCCTGAGCTGCCAGAGTCTCCCGTCTGTCCTGAGCTGCCAGAGTCTCCCGTCTGTCCTGAGCTGCCAGAGTCTCCCGTCTGTCCTGAGCTGCCAGAGTCTCCCGTCTGTCCTGAGCTGCCAGAGTCTCCCGTCTGTCTTTAGCTGCCAGAGTCTCCCGTCTGTCCTGAGCTGCAAGAGACTCCCGTCTGTCCTGAGCTGCCAGAGTCTCCCGTCTGTCCTGAGCTGCCAGAGTCTCCCGTCTGTCCTGAGCTGCCAGAGTCTCCCGTCTGTCCTGAGCTGCCAGAGTCTCCCGTCTGTCCTGAGCTGCCAATGTCTCCCGTCTGTCCTGAGCTGCCAGAGCCGCCCGCCAGTCAGGAGCTGTCAGAGCCGTCCGTTACTCCGGAGCTGCCAGAGTTGCCCTTCACTCCGGCGCTGCCGGAGTCTCCCGCCTGTCCGGTGCTGCCGGAATCTCCCGTCCATTTGGGACCCGCTGCTAGGTTCCCCAGTCCGAGGTCGGCGGCGAGGGTCGCCACTCTAAAGAGGCCACGGAGGTGGGTAAAGAGGCGGGCAAAGACTATGGTGGAGTGGGGTCCACCACCCACCCAGACCCTCCCCTATAGGTTCAGGTTTTGCGGCCGGAGTCCGCACCTTTGGGGGGGTAGTGTCACGTTCTGACCTTAGTTCTTTTGTTATGTCTTTGTTTTAGTATGGTCAGGGCGTGAGTTGGGTGGGTTGTCTTTGTTCATTTTTCTATGATTTGGTATTTCTGTGTTTGGCCTGGTATGGTTCTCAATCAGAGGCAGCTGTCAATCGTTGTCCCTGATTGCGAACCATACTTAGGCAGCCTGTTTTCACCCTTGAGTTGTGGGTGATTATTTTCTGTGTCTGTGTGTTCCACACCGAACTGTTTTTGTTATTTCACGTTGTTATCTTGTATTTTTCCGTGTTCTATTAAAAAAATCCTGAACATGTACCACGCTGCGCATTGGTCCTCCGATCCTTCCTACTACTCCTCGTCAGTTTGAGTAACAGACACAATCAAATCCTCATCTAGGTGATCTAGGGTGTAATTATTAGTCAGACAGTTGGACAAATTCAGGTATGTTTATCCCCGTTTCCTAATGTTTGTTTCCGTTTTAAGAAACGTTTTTCAACAGAATGGGCGTAATGATGTACACTCCTGATCACAATCAAACAGATCACTATCATAGCAGCCATTTAAAAACAGTATGATCACTTTCCTCGTTGTATATATATATACATAATTCCTTCTCGCTACTATCTATTGCGTTCTCCTCCTCTCAGCTTTTCCCTTCACTTGTGGACTTCAGTGCACAACCGATCAGCTGTCTGTGACCAGGCGAAAAAAAACTTTCCAAGTCAAACCTTCTGTAACGATGTGCGCTGAGAGTCAGGAAGAAAGTTAACGGAATGAGTGTTTCATTAAATAAATGGGACACAATACAAAACAAGAAACACGAACAAACGCACCGACATGAAACAGGAACAATGACGACTGGGGAAGAAACCAAAGGGAGGGACAATATAAAGGGCAAGTAATCAAGGAGGTGAAGGAGTCCAGGTGAGTGTCATAATGCGCGTAACGATGGTGACAGGTGTGCGCCATAACGAGCAGCCTGGCGACCTAGAGGCTGGAGAGGGAGGAGCACACGTGACAGTACCCCCTCCCCGAAACGCGGCTCCAGCCACAGGACACAGATCAAGATGACAATCCCAGGGATCAGGAGCGGACCGGTCACCTCTGCTAAGGTGCTCCCGTCGATCCAGCTGAGGCTCGGGAGCATGGCGACCTAGAGCGCTGGAGAAAGAGCATACCTGACAGTACCCCACGCCGGCATGGGAGCCTATCGAGCCAGCTGAGGCTTGGGAGCCTATCGAGCCAGCTGAGGCTTGGAAGCCTATCTAACCAGCTGAGGCTTGGGAGCCTATCGATCGAGCTGAGGCTTGGCAGCCTGTCGAGCCAGCTGAGGCTTGGGTTGCCTATCGAGCCAGCTGAGGCTTGGGAGCCTATCGAGCCAGCTGAGGCTTGGAAGCCTATCGATCGAGCTGAGGGTTGGGAGCCTATCGATCCCGTTGAGGCTTGGCAGCCTGTTGAACCCGTTGAGGTATGGAAACCCGTCGAGTCAGCTGAGGCAGGGGAATCCGAACAAGCGGATTCCCAGGTACATCCGGAACCGACATCACCTCCCAAATTTTTAATAAATAAAACACTCCCTGATGCTTCCTTTTGGTGAGGCGTCAGTCTGTAACGATGGTGACAGGTGTGCGCCATAACGAGCAGCCTGGTGACCTAGAGGCCGAAGAGGGAGGAGCACACGTGACACCTTCATATCATGACTGCTAACTGCTACACACAGCCTACATCTGTGTCATGTCATAGTCAATATAGCTACTAGAACTAACGCGTTAGTAAACCCGCTACAATCATACAGTGTGTCACGCCACCCACCAACCCCTCTTTTACGCTACTGCTACTCTCTGTTCATCATATATGCAAACTCACTTTAACCATATCTACATGTACATACTACCTCAATCAACCTGACTAACCGGTGCCTATATGTAGCCTCGCTACTTTTATAGCCTCGCTATTGTTATAGCCTCTCTACTGTATATAGCCTCTCTACTGTATATAGCCTCTCTACTGTATATAGCCTCACTACTGTTATAGCCTCTCTACTGTGTATAGCTTCTCTACTGTTATAGCTTCCCTACTGTATATAGCCTCTCTACTGTTATAGCTTCTCTACTGTATATAGCCTGTCTTGTTACTGTTGTTTTTATTTCTTTACTTACCTATTGTTCACCTAATGCTTTTTTGCACTATTGGTTAGAGCCTGTAAGTAAGCATTTCACTGTAAGGTCTACACCTGTTGTATTCGGCGCACGTGACAAATAAACTTGGATTTGATTTGTACAGTCAGAAAGCAGTTGAGCAGTTCTGCTAGAGGGCCCCGGGGGCAATAAATTAATACAACCAAATGCTTACCTTGACTTGGAAGAGTTCTGGTGTTGGATAGCCGTAGCCAGCTAGCTAACATAGCATCCCTCTCTGTTGGATAGCCATAGCCAGCTAGCTAACACAGCATCCCGCTCTGTTGGATAGCTATAGAAAGCTAGCTAACATAGCATCCCTCTCTGTTGAATAGCCTTAGCCAGCTAGCTAACATAGCATCCCTCTCTGTTGGATAGTCATAGCCAGCTAGCTAACATAGCATCCTTCTCTGTTGGATAGCCATAGCCAGCTAGCTAACATAGCATCCCTCTCTGTTGGATAGCCATAGCCAGCTAGCTCTCTGTTTGAGAGCAAGAGTTAGGTGAGAGAGAGATCTATATTTGGCTGTATATATTTTTTACTTTCACTTTCACTTAGCTGATTGCAACTAGCTAGTTTAGCCTACTCTAACAGTGAGTATGTTATCAGTTGCAATCAGCTAAGTGAAAGTGAAAGTAAAAAATATATACAGCCAAATATAGATCTCTCTCTCACCTAACTCTTGCTTCTGCTTAATTTTGGAATTTAATTTGTTCAAAACTGCTCAACTACATATTTTATGCACTGCAGTGCTAGCTAGCTGTAGCTTATGCTTTCAGTACTAGATTAACTATCTGGTCCTTTGATTGGGTGGACAACATGTCAGTTCATGCTGCAATAGCTCGGGTAGGTTGGAGGACGTCCTCCGGAAGTTGTCATAATTACTGTGTAAGTCTATGGAAGGGGGTGAGAACCATGAGCTTCCTAGGTTTTGATTTGAAGTCAATGTACCCAGAGGAGGACGGAAGCTAGCTGTCCTCCGACTACACCATGGTGCTACTCTACAGAGAGCTGTTGAGGCTACAGTAGACTATAGTGTGTTTTAATCAATTATTTGGTGACGTGAATATATTTAGTATAATTGTATCTTAAAATGATCACTTTTGAAATGTTTCACTATTGAAATGTTTATAAAATTCACTGAAGAGGATGGTCCTCCCTTTCCTCCTCTGATGAGCCTCCAGTCCCTGATAGACACACACACACACACACACACACACACACACACACACACACACACACACACACACACATACACACACACACACACACACACACACACACACACACACACACACACATACACACACACACACACACACACATACACACACACACACACACACACTGGACACACACACACACACACACACACACACACACACACACACACACACACACACACACACAGGTATTTTGTATGTGTTTTCGTTATGTGTCAGACTAGATGTCGTCAGTAACAGTGGCTAATAGGGATCCTAATGAATCAAATCAGACATAGAACACGTGCAAATAATGAAAAAACAAACGTTTTCAAAAATATTTTACAGAGAGATGTTATTTAATTTTTTTGTTTTGTACTTTTTTTTTTAAACTACAATTGGTTTTGTACTTAAAAAAAACTACAATTGGTAGTTAAAGTCTTGTCTCTGCAACTCCCGTTTCGGACTCAGGAGAGGTAAAGGTCAAGAGCCACTTACGACCCTGCCAAGCCACATTGCTCCCTTAACCCGGAAGCCAGCTGCAGCAATGTACAAACTGGCATGCTCCCCGTACAACTGGCATGCTCACCGTACAAACTGGCATGCTCACCGTACAACTGGCATGCTCACCGTACAACTGGCATGCTCCCGGCCTGCCACAAGGAGTCGCTAGTGCGCGATGGGAGAGGGACATCCCGGCCGGCCAAGCCCTCCCCTAACCCGGACGACTCTTGCGTCGCCTCACGGGTCTCCCAGTCGCAGCTGGCTGCGACAGCCTGAACCTGGGTCTGTAGTGACGCCACTTGGGAGGTCCCCTGCCTAGAGATGTTCTGAGATTACTATGTGTTGGTCGTTCAAAGTAAACAAAGCCATCAAGTTACCTAGTGGGTATCTGCATGAATGAAAATACCAGGTTTTGTGGGCATGCCCCCATCTACCAAGCGGGGCAGTATCTGCATTTTCTATGAATGCCAGGCTTTGTGGGCATGCCCCCATCTACCAAGCGGGGCAGTATCTTCATTTTCTATGAATGCCAGGCTTTGTGGGCATGCCCCCATCTACCAAGCGGGGCAGTATCTGCATTTTCTATGAATGCCAGGCTTTGTGGGCATGCCCCCATCTACCAAGCGGGGCAGTATCTGCATTTTCTATGAATGCCAGGCTTTGTTTTTTCACTATGAGCAGACGAATACACAGGAAGTTCGAAACTTTCCCGATTCTACCAGGGAAATTAAAATTCTCTCATTCAAGCTTGTGGTTTGGATACCGTTTAATG
The DNA here is from genome assembly GCF_034236695.1 of Oncorhynchus nerka. Taxonomy (NCBI): domain Eukaryota; kingdom Metazoa; phylum Chordata; class Actinopteri; order Salmoniformes; family Salmonidae; genus Oncorhynchus; species Oncorhynchus nerka. The sequence continues at coordinate 96,280,959 of NC_088397.1, read as the reverse complement.
TTCAATGATCAAAAACATAATGTTGTTAACATAGTAATGACTATATATATCTTGGCAGAAATGCCCCTTTAAGGAACATGTGTGTTGCCTTGACGAACTCGGAGGCACAACAGGTCGGTTGTTTGTATGCTGCCTGAACCCCTGTTTGTGTTCCAAATGGCCCCCCCTGTTCCCTATATAGTGCGCTCCTTTTGACCAGAGCCTCGTGGACACTGGTCCAAAGTAGTGCACTATAAAGAGATTAGGGTGCCATTTGGGATACAAAGGTCTTTGTCTCAACAAAGGATACAACACCACTGACATCAATTCATAAATCAATGGTTTCTAGCTCTTTAGGTTTGACTCTCCTTCCTTCTCTTGACATTTCCCTGCTGATCATGTGGCTAGGATTCGGCAAAATAGTCACTTGTACCCCGTAAACTCCTTTAACTCACAGCCACTCGTCCACTCTGTAGGTTCGATTTTCCTTCTCAACACCCCCTGAACTAAGGTAAATACATATATTTAGAACTATTAAATAACTGTGTTTTGAGCAAATGATTATGCTAATATCTGCATTCATCTTTACAATATTGATAATTTCCACTTTGTTCAACTAGTTTTGTAAAAAAAAAACATTTTTAATTCACCTGTTTTGGAAAAACATATTTTTGAAGTCATCAGAATACTTAGTAAAATTTTATTTTAGTTTTCATTCGGTTTTTAAAGCGAGAACTTGACATTTTAAATGTAATAAAAGTTTATGACAATTTGTCACTTTGCTACTGTAGTGATCCACGTTATGGAAACATGCAGTTATGATGGTTGACAGGTTATTTATTACACACGATGCACTGAAACCACAAAAGCTTGTATGACTCTATACAGTACATTCACAATACAGTTCCGTCAAAATTTCTAAATCACTCATGACAAGCTTATACATGCAGTCTTCTAGTGCACATGATGGCAGAATTAGTCCCCCCCCCCCCCCCCCCTCTATAGATCATCTAACCAGGTCTTGAATAGATTGTTAGCCTGGCTCATCGAAAACAACAACAACAAATACCCAAACACCAAGAATAAAACCTCACACTCTCTTGAGTCGGTGAGCTATAGGCTATAATTTTTCCTCATTTTGTTCAGCCTGGTTATCTTTCCGTTGGTCTTCGTAACGCCGTCCCCCCTTTTTCCCTGTGCTGTGTAGCGTGAGTTTACAATGGTGTGTGCAACACCGCCCTGTGTGGTTACGGTTACCTCGTGGCTTCTGTCCAACCGGAGGCGTTAGGAGAACACATCCCGCGCTTTACCCACCGGCTGCGCAGTTGCATGTTATCCTATCCAGCGCGAGCCTGGTACGAGAAATCTACCGCTGCATAAAAACAACCACATTCATCTGACTGCGGCAAAACATCCAGAACTTCATTTTTTTCTCTCCTTCTTTATCGCGTCCTGGTTCTCTTCTTAGAATCTAAAGCAACGGATCGCTTTACTATATAACCTACAGTATATCGGTGAGTAGTGTGACTTCAGACTTCACCTCTTTGGCAATGCATGCTTTCTTTCATCTACTAGACGAGGGGGAAGGCGGGGTCGATACGAATCATGATTTTAAAAATCAATTGTAAGAGTTGATGATGTGTCGTTCTGCGCTCATGACTTTGTCACACCTAAATTCAATTGTGTCATGCTGTTCCTAATTGGAGAGACAATTGTTGCATTTGGGGGACCTCATGATTGACGACACAGCTCTATTTTATTTTATTTGAATGTCCGTTTATAAACTATATCATACCAATTTTGTAACAGGGCTTAAGTTGAGGTTCTTGTAGGTCATGGAGACCCCACATTGTAAATGTATGTCAGACAAATCTCTGGTGTAATTTCCTGTGATTGTAGTCGAAGACTCCCAGTCTCCCAGTGTCATCCTAAAGTGGTGGAACTCTACTCTAAATTTACTCTAACTCTACTCTACTCCAACTCTACTCTACTCTACCTTTACTCTACTCCAACTCTACTCTACTCTACTCTACCTTTACTCTACTCTAACTCTACTCTACTCCAACTCTACTCTACTCTACCTTTACTCTACTCTAACTCTACTCTACTCTAACTCTATTCTCCTCTAACTCTACTCTACTCCAACTCTACTCTACTCTACTCTAACTCTACTCTACTCCAACTCTACTCTACTCTACTCTAACTCTACTCTATTCTAACTCTACTATACCTCTACTCTAACTCTACTATAACTCTACTCTACTCTAACTCTAGTCTACTCTAACTCTACCTTTACTCTACTCTAACTCTACTCTACTCCAACTCTACTCTACTCTAACTCTACTCTACTCTAACTCTACTATAACTCTACTCTAACTCTACTATAACTCTACTCTACTCCAACTCTATTCTACTCTAACTCTACTCTACTCCAACTCTATTCTACTCTAACTCTACTCTTACTCTACTCTACTATAAATCTACTCTACTATAACTCTACTATAACTCTACGCTAACTCTACTCGACTCTACCTTTACTCTACTCTACTCTACTCTAAATCTACTATACTCTAACTCTACTATACTATAACTCTACTCTACTCTAACTCTACTATAAATCTACTCTACTATAACTCTACTATAACTCTACTCTAACTCTACTCGACTCTACCTTTACTCTACTCTAACTCTACTCTACTCTAACTCTACTCTACTCTAACTCTACTATACTCTACTCTACTATAACTCTACTCTACTCCAACTCTATTCTACTCTACTCTACTATAACTCTACTCTACTCTACTATAAACTCTACTATGCTCTACTCTACTATAACTCTACTCTACTCTACTATAACTCTACTCTAATCTACTATAACTCTACTCTAATCTACTATAACTCTACTCTACTCTACTATAACTCTACTCTACTATAACTCTACTATACTCTACTCTACGATAACTCTACTCTACGATAACTCTACTCTACTATAACTCTACTCTACTCTACTATAACTCTACTATAACTCTACTCTACTATAACTCTACTCTACTATAACTCTACTCTACTATAACTCTACGATAACTCTACTCTACTATAACTCTACTCTACTATAACTCTACTCTACTCTAACTCTACTCTACTATAACTCTACTCTACTCTAACTCTACTCTACTATAACTCTACTCTACTATAACTCTACTATAACTCTACTCTACTATAACTCTACTCTACTATAACTCTACTCTACTATAACTCTACTATAACTCTACTCTACGATAACTCTACTCTACTATAACTCTACTCTACTATAACTCTACTCTACTATAACTCTACTCTACTATAACTCGACTCTACTATAACTCTACTCTACTATAATGCTACTCTACTCTACTCTACTATAATTCCACTCTACTCTACTATAACTCTACTCTACTATAACTCTACTCTACGCTAACTCTACTCTACTATAACTCTACTCTACTATAACTCTACTCTACTCTACTCTAACTCTACTCTACTATAACTCTACTATAACTCTAACTCTACTATAACTCTACTATAACTCTACTCTACTATAACTCTACTCTACTATAACTCTACTCTACTCTAACTCTACTCTACGATAACTCTACTCTACTATAACTCTACTCTACTATAACTCTACTCTACTATAACTCTACTATAACTCTACTCTACTATAACTCTACTACAACTCTACTCTACTATAACTCTACTCTACTATAACTCTACTATAACTCTACTCTACTCTACTATACATCTACTCTACTCTAGTATAACTCTACTCTACTATAACTCTACTATAACTCTACTATAACTCTACTATAACTCTACTATAACTCTACTATAACTCTACTTTACTCTACTTAACTCTACTGCAACTCTACTCTACTATAACTCTACTCTACTATAACTCTACTCTACTATAACTCTACTCTACTATAACTCTACTCTACTATATAACTCTACTATAACTCTACTATAACTCTACTCTACTATAATTATACTCTACTATAACTCTACTCTACTACTAAAACTCTACTTTCTTTACTACTCTAATCTACTATAACTCCACTCTACTATAACTCTACTCTACTATAACTCTACTATAACTCTACTCTACTCTACTATACATCTACTCTACTCTACTATAACTCTACTCTACTATAACTCTACTATAACTCTACTATAACTCTACTATAACTCTACTATAACTCTACTTTACTCTACTTAACTCTACTGCAACTCTAATCTACTATAACTCCACTCTACTATAACTCTACTCTACTATAACTCTACTCTACTATAACTCTACTCTGCTATAACTCTACTCTACTATAACTTCTCTACTCTACTATAATTATACTCTACTATAACTCTACTCTACTATAACTCTACTAAAACTCTACTTTACTCTACTTTACTCTACTGCAACTCTAATCTACTATAACTCCACTCTACTATAACTCTACTCTACTATAACTCTACTCTACTATAACTCTTATCTACTATAACTCTACTATACTATAACTCTACTCTACTATAACTCTTCTCTACTATAACTCTACTCTACTCTACTATAACTCTAATATATGTACTCTAACTCTACTCTACTATAACTCTACTCTACTATAACTCTACTCTACTCTACTATAACTCTACTCTACTATAACTCTACTATATGTACTATAACTCTACTATAACTCTAACTCTACTCTACTATAACTCTACTCTACTATAACTCTACTCTAACTCTACTCTAACTCTACTCTACTATAACTCTACTATCCTCGGACTCTACTCTACTCTAACTCTACTCTACTATAACTCTACTATACTCTACTCTAGTATAACTCTACTCTACTATACCCTACTCTAGTATACCTATACTCTACTATACTCTACTCGAACACTACTCTAGCTGTACTCTTACTTTACTCTAACTCTTCTCTAGCTCTGCTCTACTGTAACTCTACTGTAACTCTACTCTTCTCTAACCGTACTCTACTCTACCTCTACTCTACTCTACTATACTCTACTCAAACACTACTCTAGCTGTAGTCTTACTTTACTCTAACTCTTCTCTAGCTCTGCTCTACTCTAACTGAACTCTACTCTAACTCTACTCTACTCTAACTCTACTCTATTCTACTCTAACTATACTCTTACTTTACTCTAACTCTTCTCTAACTCTACTCTACTCTACTCTACTCTAACTGTACTCTACTTTACATCTACTCTACTCTACTCTACTCTACCCTACTCTAACTGAACTCTACTCTAACTCTACTCTACTCTAACTGTATTCTACTTTACCTCTACCTCTATTCTACTCGTACTCTATTCTTCTCTCACTCAACTCTAACTCTACTCTAAATATACCTCTCACTCTCCGGTGTCATGCCAATTGTAAAACATCCCGAGACCATTCATGTGTGGGGTTGCTTCTCAGCCAAGGGAGTGGGCTCACTCACAATTTTGCCTAAGAACACAGCCGTGAATATAGAATAGTACCAACACATTCTCCGAGAGCAACTTCTTCCAACCATCCAGGAACAGTTTGGTGACCAACAATGCCTTTTCCAGCATGATGGAGCAACTTGCCATAAGGCAAAAGTGATAACTAAGTGGCTCGGGAAACAAAACATCACTATTTTGGGTCCATGGCCAGGAAACTCCCCAGACCTTAAACCCATTGAGAACTTGTGGTCAATCCTCAAGAGGCGGGTGGACAAATAAAACCCCACATATTCTGACAAACTCCCAAGCACTGATTATGCAAGAATGGGCTGCCATCAGTCAGGATGTGGCCCAGAAGTTAATTGACAGCATGCCAGGGCGGATTGCAGAGGTCTCGAAAAAGAAGGGGCAACGTCATGTAATTGTCAATAAAAGCCTTTGACACTTATGAAATGCTTGCAATTATACTTCAGTATTCCAAAGTAACATCTGACAAAAATATCGAAAGACACTGAAGCAGCAAACTTTGTGGAAATTAATATTTGTGTGATTCTCAAAATTATTTTGGCCATGACTCTACTCTACTCTACTCTACATTAACTCTAACTCTACTCTACTCTACACTACCCTACTCCAACTCTACTCTACTCTAATTCTACTCTACTCTAACTCTACTCTCCTTTACTCTACTATGTCCCCGGCCGCCTCTCTCAGCTGCCTCATCATAAACATGCTTCAAAATCAAAATATCACTGTATAGCCTTAAACCTTCTAATTGAAGGAGTGTAAAATCGATTCGTTTCATTTCAGGCTGTTGCAACGCCATGACAGGCGAGAAGAAAGTCTCAGTAATCAATGGCAAACCAGAGGACGCCGTGGACTTCGAGTCAGCCAACGACAAGAAGCCGGTCAACGAGAGGGGCCACTGGAACAACAAGATTGAGTTTGTCCTGTCGGTGGCCGGAGAGATCATAGGGCTGGGAAACGTGTGGCGTTTCCCCTACCTGTGTTACAAGAATGGAGGAGGTAAGATATTCTACTGTATTATAGAACATTCGGAGGTTAGCCCTGACTGGGACTGGAACCTGGGACTGGAACCTGGGACTGGAACCTGGGTCCAGCGACTAACTACCCAACATCTAAGCCATTACATGACTGTTCCTTTACCTGTGCTATAAGACTGGAGGAGGTAAGACATTCTACTGTATTATAGCAAATTCTGACTGGGACTGGAACCTGGGTCCAGCGACTATCAACCCAACATCTAAGCCATTACGTGACTGTTACCTTACTTGTGTTATAAGACTGGAGTAGGTAAGACATTGATTCAAACATGTTGTAGGTCATTAGTGGGGGGGGTTACACCGTAGCTGTTCTTCCAAGAGATCATAGGATTGTTATAACAACAGATGAGGTCAGATGTTCCCCGACCTCTGTTATAACAACAGAGGAGGTCAGATATTCCCCGACCTCTGTTATAACAACAGAGGAGGTCAGATATTCCCCGACCTCTGTTATAACAACAGATGAGGTCAGATATTCCCCGACCTCTGTTATAACAACAGAGGAGGTCAGATATTCCCTCTACCTCTGTTATAACAACAGATGAGGTGAGATATTCCCCCCACCTCTGTTATAACAACAGAGGAGGTCAGATGTTCCCCGACCTCTGTTATAACAACAGATGAGGTCAGATATTCCCCCCACCTCTGTTATAACAACAGAGGAGGTCAGATGTTCCCCGACCTCTGTTATAACAACAGAGGAGGTCAGATATTCCCCGATCTCTGTTATAACAACAGAGGAGGTCAGATATTCCCCCCACCTCTGTTATAACAACAGAGGAGGTCAGATGTTCCCCGACCTCTGTTATAACAACAGAGGAGGTCAGATATTCCCCGATCTCTGTTATAACAACAGAGGAGGTCAGATATTCCCCGACCTCTGTTATAACAACAGAGGAGGTCAGATATTCCCCCTACCTCTGTTATAACAACAGAGGAGGTCAGATATTTCCCTACCTCTGTTATAACAACAGAGGAGGTCAGATATTTCCCTACCTCTGTTATAACAACAGAGGAGGTCAGATATTTAATTGTGTTGATGCAACTTCCAAGAGATTTAAACCTGTGTTGTAACAATGACATTGTAGCGAATTTGTACGTTAATCTGGTGGTTAATATGTGAACAAGCATTTCCCTACACCCTCAATAACATCTGCTAAACTGTACGTGACCAATAACATCTGCTAACCATGTGACCAATAACATCTGCTAACCATGTGACCAATAACATCTGCTAACCATGTGACCAATAACATCTGCTAACCATGTGACCAATAACATCTGCTAACCATGTGACCAATAACATCTGCTAACCATGTGACCAATAACATCTGCTAACCATGTGACCAATAAACATTTGATTTGATTTGGACACCACTAGTCCTTCTTTATTCAAGAAAGATCCCCTCCCAATCTGTCTCTTTTGAGTACTGTAAAAAACAGGATCTTCTAGGACTTTCAATATTATAATCTTCATTCAAAATGGCTTTTTTTTTCTTACTCCAAGGACTTGGGCTTTTCCGTGTCCGGGAAACTGGGCCCCATAATGTATAATTATTAAGAACCGTTCTTTTAACACTAGTTAATGTGTGTGTGTGTGTCTGTGTCTGTCTGTGTGTGTGTGTGTGTGTGTGTGTGTGTGTGTGTGTGTGTGTGTGTGTGTGTGTGTGTGTGTGTCTGTGTGTGTGTCTGTGTCTGTGTCTGTGTGTGTGTGTGTGTCTGTGTGTGTGTGTGTGTGTGTCTGTGTGTCTGTGTGTGTGTGTGTGTGTGTGTGTCTGTGTGTCTGTGTGTGTGTGTGTGTGTCTGTGTGTGTGTGTGTCTGTGTCTGTGTCTGTGTGTGTGTCTGTGTCTGTGTGTGTGTGTGTGTGTGTGTGTCTGTGTGTGTGTCTGTGTCTGTGTGTGTGTGTGTGTGTGTGTGTGTGTGTGTGTGTGTGTGTGTGTGTGTGTGTGTGTCTGTGTCTGTGTGTCTGTGTCTGTGTGTGTGTGTCTGTGTGTGTGTCTGTGTGTGTGTGTGTGTGTCTGTGTGTCTGTGTGTGTGTGTGTGTCTGTGTGTGTGTGTGTGTGTCTGTGTATGTGTGTGTGTGTGTGTCTGTGTCTGTGTGTGTGTCTGTGTGTGTGTCTGTCTGTGTGTTTGTGTGTGTGTGTGTGTGTGTGTGTGTGTGTGTGTGTGTGTGTGTGTGTGTGTGTGTGTGTGTGTTTTCCAGGGGCGTTCTTCGTACCATATATAATCTTCTTTATATGTTGTGGCATCCCGGTGTTCTTCCTGGAGACAGCTCTGGGACAGTTCACCAGCGAAGGAGGCATCACATGTTGGAGGAAATGCTGCCCGCTCTTTGAAGGTAATAATGCCTTTATTTATTTTATTTTTCTTCTCGATTACAAAATAAATAAATAAATAATGTCATTAATGTCATTAAATAATTATATTTTGGTTATATTATTAACACTAAAGTCAACTATTGTGGTTTATATTCCCTTCATAATGATAATAAAAACGAAATAAACAATCACCCTCTCGATTACACTCACAGTTGGGTATTAGTTAAGTACTTATCCTGTCCTGGTGATTGTGCTGTACATGTTTATTTATCTTATGACCTTATGTCTTTAATTCAAGTAATGGTTGAAGTTATTTATCCAACGTAGTGAGAAAGGAAGTCAAATATTGTTTTATATTCATCTTTATGTAAATACTCTCCATCCCACGCCGGTTTATTCTCTCTGTGTTTTTTCCTTCCGATGAATTTCCATACCTGTATGTTCTGTGTGTTCTGTATGTTCTGTATGTTCTGTATGTTCTGTGTGTTCTGTATGTTCTGTATGTTCTGTATGTTCTGTGTGTTCTGTATGTTCTGTAGGTTCTGTGTGTTCTGTATGTTCTGTATGTTCTGTATGTTCTGTGTGTTCTGTATGTTCTGTATGTTCTGTATGTTCTGTATGTTCTGTGTGTTCTGTATGTTCTGTAGGTTCTGTGTGTTCTGTGTGTTCTGTATGTTCTGTAGGTTCTGTGTGTTCTGTGTGTTCTGTATGTTCTGTGTGTCTGTAGGTTCTGTGTGTTCTGTATGTTCTGTAGGTTCTGTGTGTTCTGTGTGTTCTGTATGTTCTGTGTGTCTGTAGGTTCTGTGTGTTCTGTAGGTTCTGTATGTTCTGTAGGTTCTGTGTGTTCTGTATGTTCTGTGTGTCTGTGTTTGTTTAAACCTTCCTGAGTATTTTCTCTCTCTCTGTCCCGCTGAACAGCTCATAGACTCCTATCTCCTGTTTCTGTAGTGAGGCAGCTTGATGTACCAGGACACCCCCTGGACAGGACACTAGTCTGTCTCCTGTTTCTGTAGTGAGACAGCTTGATGTACCAGGACACCCCCTGGACAGGACACTAGTCTATCTCCTGTTTCTGTAGGGAGGCAGCTTGATGTACCAGGACACCCCCTGGACAGGACACTAGTCTGTGTCCTGTTTCTGTAGTGAGACAGCTTGATGTACCAGGACACCCCCTGGACAGGACACTAGTCTGTGTCCTGTTTCTGTAGTGAGACAGCTTGATGTACCAGGACACCCCCTGGACAGGACACTAGTCTATCTCCTGTTTCTGTAGTGAGACAGCTTGATGTACCAGGACACCCCCTGGACAGGACACTAGTCTATCTCCTGTTTCTGTAGTGAGGCAGCTTGATGTACCAGTACACCCCCTGACAGGACACTAGTCTATCTCCTGTTTCTGTAGGGAGGCAGCTTGATGTACCAGGACACCCCCTGGACAGGACACTAGTCTGTGTCCTGTTTCTGTAGTGAGACAGCTTGATGTACCAGGACACCCCCTGGACAGGACACTAGTCTATCTCCTGTTTCTGTAGTGAGACAGCTTGATGTACCAGGACACCCCCTGGACAGGACACTAGTCTATCTCCTGTTTCTGTAGTGAGGCAGCTTGATGTACCAGTACACCCCCTGACAGGACACTAGTCTATCTCCTGTTTCTGTAGGGAGGCAGCTTGATGTACAGTGCCTTCAGAAAGTGTTACAGCCTGAATTCAAAATAGATGTTCCTCTCTCACCCATCTACACATAATATTATGTACAGGCTTCCTTCTTTTCACTCTCTCATTTAGGTTAATATCGTGGAGTAACTACAACGTTATTGATCCGTCCTCAGTTTTCTCCTATCAGAACCATTCAACTGTGTAACTGTTTTAAAAATCACCCTTGGCCTCATGGTGAGATCCCTCAGCGGTTTCCTTCCTCTCCGGCAACTGAGTTAGGAAGGACGACTGTGTCTTTGTAGGGACTGGGTGTATTGATACACCATCCAAAGCCTAATATATAATTTAACCATGCGGACATTCTAGCCATAAGGTCATTGGTCTGTCTGTTTCATGCCTGTGTAATCTCTCTGTCTGTTTCATGCCTGTGTAATCTCTCTGTCTGTTTCATGCCTGTGTAATCTCTCTGTCTGTTTCATGCATATGTAATCTCTCTGTCTGTTCCATGCCTGTGTAATCTCTCTGTCTGTTTCATGCCTGTGTAATCTCTCTGTCTGTTTCATGCCTGTGTAATCTCTCTGTCTGTTTCATGCCTGTGTAATCTCTCTGTCTGTTTCATGCCTGTGTAATCTCTCTGTCTGTTGCATGCCTGTGTAATCTCTCTGTTTGTTAATGCCTGTGTAATCTCTCTGTCTGTTTCATGCCTGTGTAACCTCTCTGTCTGTTTCATGCCTGTGTAATCTCTCTGTCTGTTTCATGCCTGTGTAATCTCTCTGTCTGTTGCATGCCTGTGTAATCTCTCTGTACGTCCATGCCTGTGTAATCTCCCTGTTTATTCATGCCTGTGTAATCTCTCTGTCTGTTTCATGCCTGTGTAATCTCTCTGTCTGTTTCATGCCTGTGTAATCTCTCTGTCTGTTTCATGCCTGTGTAATCTCTTTGTCTGTTTCATGCCTGTGTAATCTCTCTGTCTGTTTCATGCCTGTGTAATCTCTTGTCTGTTTCATGCCTGTGTAATCTCTCTGTTTGTTCATGCCTGTGTAATCTCTCTGTCTGTTTCATGCCTGTGTAATCTCTCTGTCTGTTTCATGCCTGTGTAATCTCTCTGTCTGTTTCATGCCTGTGTAATCTCTCTGTCTGTTTCATGCTTGTGTAATCTCTCTGTCTGTTTCATGCCTGTGTAATCTCTCTGTCTGTTTCATTGCCTGTGTAATCTTTCTGTCTGTTTCATGCCTGTGTAATCTCTCTGTCTGTTTCATGCCTGTGTAATCTCTCTGTCTGTTTCATGCCTGTGTAATCTCTCTGTCTGTTTCATGCCTGTGTAATCTCTCTGTCTGTTTCATGCCTGTGTAATCTCTCTGTCTGTTCCATGCCTGTGTAATCTCTCTGTCTGTTTCATGCCTGTGTAATCTCTTTGTCTGTTTCATGCCTGTGTAATCTCCCTGTCTGTTTCATGCCTGTGTAATCTCTCTGTTTGTTCATGCCTGTGTAATCTCTCTGTCTGTTTCATGCCTGTGTAATCTCTCTGTCTGTTTCATGCCTGTGTAATCTCTCTGTCTGTTTCATGCCTGTGTAATCTCTCTGTCTGTTTCATGCCTGTGTAATCTCTCTGTCTGTTTCATGCCTGTGTAATCTCTCTGTCTGTTTCATGCCTGTGTAATCTCTCTGTCTGTTTCATGCCTGTGTAATCTCTTTGTCTGTTTCATGCCTGTGTAATCTCTCTGTCTGTTTCATGCCTGTGTAATCTCTCTGTCTGTTTCATGCCTGTGTAATCTCTCTGTTTGTCCATGCCTGTGTAATCTCTCTGTTTGTTCATGCATATGTCATCTCTCTGTCTGTTTCATGCCTGTGTAATCTCTCTGTCTGTTTGATGCCTGTGTAATCTCTCTGTCTGTTTCATGCCTGTGTAATCTCTCTGTCTGTTTTATGCCTGTGTAATCTCTCTGTACGTCCGTGCCTGTGTAATCTCTCTGTCTGTTTCATGCCTGTGTAATCTCTCTGTCTGTTTCATGCCTGTGTAATCTCTCTGTCTGTTTCATGCCTGTGTAATCTCTCTGTCTGTTTCATGCCTGTGTAATCTCTCTGTCTGTTTCATGCCTGTGTAATCTCTCTGTCTGTTTCATGCCTGTGTAATCTCTCTGTCTGTTTCATGCCTGTGTAATCTCTCTGTCTGTTTCATGCCTGTGTAATCTCTCTGTCTGTTTCATGCCTGTGTAATCTCTCTGTCTGTTTCATGCCTGTGTAATCTCTCTGTCTGTTTCATGCCTGTGTAATCTCTCTGTCTGTTTCATGCCTGTGTAATCTCTCTGTCTGTTTCATGCCTGTGTAATCTCTCTGTCTGTTTCATGCCTGTGTAATCTCTCTGTCTGTTTCATGCCTGTGTAATCTCTCTGTCTGTTTCATGCCTGTGTAATCTCTCTGTCTGTTTCATGCCTGTGTAATCTCTCTGTCTGTTTCATGCCTGTGTAATCTCTCTGTCTGTTTCATGCCTGTGTAATCTCTCTGTCTGTTTCATGCCTGTGTAATCTCTCTGTCTGTTTCATGCCTGTGTAATCTCTCTGTCTGTTTCATGCCTGTGTAATCTCTCTGTCTGTTTCATGCCTGTGTAATCTCTCTGTCTGTTTCATGCCTGTGTAATCTCTCTGTCTGTTTCATGCCTGTGTAATCTCTCTGTCTGTTTCATGCCTGTGTAATCTCTCTGTCTGTTTCATGCCTGTGTAATCTCTCTGTCTGTTTCATGCATGTGTAATCTCTCTCTGTCTGTTTCATGCCTGTGTAATCTCTCTGTCTGTTTCATGCCTGTGTAATCTCTTTGTCTGTTTCATGCCTGTGTAATCTCTCTGTCTGTTTCATGCCTGTGTAATCTCTCTGTCTGTTTCATGCCTGTGTAATCTCTCTGTCTGTTTCATGCCTGTGTAATCTCTCTGTCTGTTTCATGCCTGTGTAATCTCTCTGTCTGTTTCATGCCTGTGTAATCTCTCTGTTTCATGCCTGTGTAATCTCTCTGTTTGTTTCATGCCTGTCTGTCATCTCTCTGTCTGTTTCATGCCTGTGTAATCTCTCTGTCTGTTTCATGCCTGTGTAATCTCTCTGTCTGTTTCATGCCTGTGTAATCTCTCTGTCTGTTTCATGCCTGTGTAATCTCTCTGTCTGTTTCATGCCTGTGTAATCTCTCTGTCTGTTTCATGCCTGTGTAATCTCTCTGTCTGTTTCATGCCTGTGTAATCTCTCTGTCTGTTTCATGCCTGTGTAATCTCTCTGTCTGTTTCATGCCTGTGTAATCTCTCTGTCTGTTTCATGCCTGTGTAATCTCTCTGTCTGTTTCATGCCTGTGTAATCTCTCTGTCTGTTTCATGCCTGTGTAATCTCTCTGTCTGTTTCATGCCTGTGTAATCTCTCTGTCTGTTTCATGCCTGTGTAATCTCTCTGTCTGTTTCATGCCTGTGTAATCTCTCTGTCTGTTTCATGCCTGTGTAATCTCTCTGTCTGTTTCATGCCTGTGTAATCTCTGTCTGTCTGTAATTTCATGCCTGTGTAATCTCTCTGTCTGTTTCATGCCTGTGTAATCTCTCTGTCTGTTTCATGCCTGTGTAATCTCTCTGTCTGTTTCATGCCTGTGTAATCTCTCTGTCTGTTTCATGCCTGTGTAATCTCTCTGTCTGTTTCATGCCTGTGTAATCTCTCTGTCTGTTTCATGCCTGTGTAATCTCTCTGTCTGTTTCATGCCTGTGTAATCTCTCTGTCTGTTTCATGCCTGTGTAATCTCTCTGTCTGTTTCATGCCTGTGTAATCTCTCTGTCTGTTTCATGCCTGTGTAATCTCTCTGTCTGTTTCATGCCTGTGTAATCTCTCTGTCTGTTTCATGCCTGTGTAATCTCTTTGTCTGTTTCATGCCTGTGTAATCTCTCTGTCTGTTTCATGCCTGTGTAATCTCTCTGTCTGTTTCATGCCTGTGTAATCTCTCTGTCTGTTTCATGCCTGTGTAATCTCTCTGTCTGTTTCATGCCTGTGTAATCTCTCTGTCTGTTTCATGCCTGTGTAATCTCTCTGTCTGTTTCATGCCTGTGTAATCTCTCTGTCTGTTTCATGCCTGTGTAATCTCTCTGTCTGTTTCATGCCTGTGTAATCTCTCTCTGTCTGTTTCATGCCTGTGTAATCTCTCTGTCTGTTTCATGCCTGTGTAATCTCTCTGTCTGTTTCATGCCTGTGTAATCTCTCTGTCTGTTTCATGCCTGTGTAATCTCTCTGTCTGTTTCATGCCTGTGTAATCTATCTGTCTGTTTCATGCCTGTGTAATCTCTCTGTCTGTTTCATGCCTGTGTAATCTCTCTGTCTGTTTCATTGCCTGTGTAATCTCTCTGTCTGTTTCATGCCTGTGTAATCTCTCTGTCTGTTTCATGCCTGTGTAATCTCTCTGTCTGCCTGTGTAATCTCTGTCTGTTTCATGCCTGTGTAATCTCTCTGTCTGTTTCATGCCTGTGTAATCTCTCTGTCTGTTTCATGCCTGTGTAATCTCTCTGTCTGTTTCATGCCTGTGTAATCTCTCTGTCTGTTTCATGCCTGTGTAATCTCTCTGTCTGTTTCATGCCTGTGTAATCTCTCTGTCTGTTTCATGCATGTGTAATCTCTCTGTCTGTTTCATGCCTGTGTAATCTCTCTGTCTGTTTCATGCCTGTGTAATCTCTCTGTCTGTCCATGCCTGTGTAATCTCTGTGTCTCTCTCTGTCTGTTTCATGCCTGTGTAATCTCTCTGTCTGTTTCATGCCTGTGTAATCTCTCTGTCTGTTTCATGCCTGTGTAATCTCTCTGTCTGTTTCATGCCTGTGTAATCTCTCTGTCTGTTTCATGCCTGTGTAATCTCTCTGTCTGTTTCATGCCTGTGTAATCTCTCTGTCTGTTTCATGCCTGTGTAATCTCTCTGTCTGTCATGCCTGTGTAATCTCTCTGTCTGTTTCATGCCTGTGTAATCTCTCTGTTTGTTTCATGCCTGTGTAATCTCTCTGTCTGTTTCATGCCTGTGTAATCTCTCTGTCTGTTTCATGCCTGTGTAATCTCTCTGTCTGTTTCATGCCTGTGTAATCTCTCTGTCTGTTTCATGCCTGTGTAATCTCTCTGTCTGTTTCATGCCTGTGTAATCTCTCTGTCTGTTTCATGCCTGTGTAATCTCTCTGTCTGTTTCATGCCTGTGTAATCTCTCTGTCTGTTTCATGCCTGTGTAATCTCTCTGTCTGTTTCATGCCTGTGTAATCTCTCTGTCTGTTTCATGCCTGTGTAATCTCTCTGTCTGTTTCATGCCTGTGTAATCTCTCTGTCTGTTTCATGCCTGTGTAATCTCTCTGTCTGTTTCATGCCTGTGTAATCTCTCTGTCTGTTTCATGCCTGTGTAATCTCTCTGTCTGTTTCATGCCTGTGTAATCTCTCTGTCTGTTTCATGCCTGTGTAATCTCTGTCTCTCTGTCTGTTTCATGCCTGTGTAATCTCTCTGTCTGTCTGTTTCATGCCTGTGTAATCTCTCTGTCTGTTTTATGCCTGTGTAATCTCTCTGTACGTCCATGCCTGTGTAATCTCTCTGTCTGTTTCATGCCTGTGTAATCTCTCTGTCTGTTTCATGCCTGTGTAATCTCTCTGTCTGTTTCATGCCTGTGTAATCTCTCTGTCTGTTTCATGCCTGTGTAATCTCTCTGTCTGTTTCATGCCTGTGTAATCTCTCTGTCTGTTTCATGCCTGTGTAATCTCTCTGTCTGTTTCATGCCTGTGTAATCTCTCTGTCTGTTTCATTGCCTGTGTAATCTCTCTGTCTGTTTCATGCCTGTGTAATCTCTCTGTCTGTTTCATGCCTGTGTAATCTCTCTGTCTGTTTCATGCCTGTGTAATCTCTCTGTCTGTTTCATGCCTGTGTAATCTCTCTGTCTGTTTCATGCCTGTGTAATCTCTCTGTCTGTTTCATGCCTGTGTAATCTCTCTGTCTGTTTGATGCCTGTGTAATCTCTCTGTCTGTTTCATGCCTGTGTAATCTCTCTGTCTGTTTTATGCCTGTGTAATCTCTCTGTACGTCCGTGCCTGTGTAATCTCTCTGTCTGTTTCATGCCTGTGTAATCTCTCTGTCTGTTTCATGCCTGTGTAATCTCCCTGTCTGTTTCATGCCTGTGTAATCTCCCTGTCTGTTTCATGCCTGTGTAATCTCCCTGTCTGTTTCATGCCTGTGTAATCTATCTGTCTGTTTCATGCCTGTGTAATCTCTCTGTCTGTTTCATGCCTGTGTAATCTCTCTGTCTGTTTCATTGCCTGTGTAATCTCTCTGTCTGTTTCATGCCTGTGTAATCTCTCTGTCTGTTTCATGCCTGTGTAATCTCTCTGTCTGTCTCTGTCTGTTTCATGCCTGTGTAATCTCTCTGTCTGTTTCATGCCTGTGTAATCTCTCTGTCTGTTTCATGCCTGTGTAATCTCTCCGTCTGTTTCATGCCTGTGTAATCTCTCTGTCTGTTTGATGCCTGTGTAATCTCTCTGTCTGTTTCATGCCTGTGTAATCTCTCTGTCTGTTTTATGCCTGTGTAATCTCTCTGTACGTCCGTGCCTGTGTAATCTCTCTGTCTGTTTCATGCCTGTGTAATCTCTCTGTCTGTTTCATGCCTGTGTAATCTCTCTGTCTGTTTCATGCCTGTGTAATCTCTCTGTCTGTTTCATGCCTGTGTAATCTCCCTGTCTGTTTCATGCCTGTGTAATCTATCTGTCTGTTTCATGCCTGTGTAATCTCTCTGTCTGTTTCATGCCTGTGTAATCTCTCTGTCTGTTTCATTGCCTGTGTAATCTCTCTGTCTGTTTCATGCCTGTGTAATCTCTCTGTCTGTCTCTGTCTGTTTCATGCCTGTGTAATCTCTCTGTCTGTTTCATGCCTGTGTAATCTCTCTGTCTGTTTCATGCCTGTGTAATCTCTCTGTCTGTTTCATGCCTGTGTAATCTATCTGTCTGTTTCATGCCTGTGTAATCTCTCTGTCTGTTTCATGCCTGTGTAATCTCTCTGTCTGTTTCATGCCTGTGTAATCTCTCTGTCTGTTTCATGCCTGTGTAATCTCTCTGTCTGTTTCATGCCTGTGTAATCTCTCTGTCTGTTTCATGCCTGTGTAATCTCTCTGTACGTCCATGCCTGTGTAATCTCTCTGTCTGTTCCATGCCTGTGTAATCTCTCTGTCTGTTTATTGCCTGTGTAATCTCTCTGTCTGTTTCATGCCTGTGTAATCTCTCTGTCTGTTTAATGCCTGTGTAATCTCTCTGTCTGTTTCATGCCTGTGTAATCTCTCTGTACGTCCATGCCTGTGTAATCTCTCTGTCTGTTTCATTGCCTGTGTAATCTCTCTGTCTGTTTCATTGCCTGTGTAATCTCTCTGTCTGTTTCATTGCCTGTGTAATCTCTCTGTCTGTTCTACAGGTATTGGCTATGCAACCCAGGTGATCGTGGCCCATTTGAATGTGTATTATGTGGTTATCCTGTCCTGGGCTATCTTCTACCTGTTCAACTGCTTCACCACGGAGCTACCCTGGGCCTCGTGTGATCACTACTGGAACACAGGTGAGAACACACCTGTTCCGGTGAGACCCATAAATCCATCCTGCTTCACCTGGGTCCTACTTATAAAAAATAAAATAAAAACATTTATTCTATTCTATTCTAGTCTAGTCTATTCTATTCTAGTGTATTCTATTCTATTCTAGTCTAATCTATTCTATTCTAGTGTATTATATTCTATTCTATTCTAGTCTAGTCTGACCATCTACCTCCATGTTGTTCAATACTGAATATGTTCCCTGTCTGTTTCCTAGTAGAGATCTGTGATATGTTCCCTGTCTGTTTCCTAGTAGAGAACTGTGATATGTTCTCTGTCTGTTTCCTAGTAGAGAACTGTGATATGTTCTCTGTCTGTTTCCTAGTAGAGAACTGTGATATGTTCCCTGTCTGTTTCCTAGTAGAGAACTGTGATATGTTCTCTGTCTGTTTCCTAGTAGAGAACTGTGATATGTTCTCTGTCTGTTTCCTAGTAGAGAACTGTGATATGTTCTCTGTCTGTTTCCTAGTAGAGAACTGTGATATGTTCCCTGTTTCCTAGTAGAGAACTGTGATATGTTCCCTGTTTCCTAGTAGAGAACTGTGATATGTTCCCTGTTTCCTCGTAGAGATCTGTGATATGTTCCCTGTCTGTTTCCTAGTAGAGAACTGTGATATGTTCTCTGTCTGTTTCCTAGTAGAGAACTGTGATATGTTCTCTGTCTGTTTCCTAGTAGAGAACTGTGATATGTTCACTGTTTCCTTGTAGAGAACTGTGATATGTCCCCTGTTTCCTTGTAGAGAACTGTGTCGATTTCCAGAGGAACGGCACCAATTTCACCTTCAACCCCAACTCCACCTCGCCTGTTGTAGAGTTCTGGGAGTGAGTACATTGTTTTATAATATATACATACTGTATGTATAGTATCAGCATCCAGGCTAGTACCACAACCGGCTCACAATTGGCCCAGCGTCGTCCGGGTTTGGCCGGTGTAGTGCTGTCATTGTAAATAACTATTTGTTCTTAAACGACTTGCCTAGTTAAATAAAGGATAAATTAAAATATAAAATTATATTTATATTGATACTGCACGTATAGCTGAACTATACTATACTATATAGCTGAATTATACTATACTATATAGCTGAATTATACTATACTATATAGCTGAATTATACTATACTATATAGCTGAATTATACTTAATTATATAGCTGAACTATACTATATAGCTGAACTATACTATACTATATAGCTGAACTATACTATACTATATAGCTGAATTATATTATACTATATAGCTGAACTATACTATACTATATAGCTGAATTATACTATACTATATACTGACTATGCTATACTATAGCTTGAATAGCTGAACTATACTATACTATGCTATAGCTGAATTATACTTAATTATATAGCTGAACTATACTATATAGCTGAACTATACTATACTATATAGCTGAACTATACTATACTATATAGCTGAACTATACTATACTATATAGCTGAACTATACTATACTATATAGCTGAAGTATGCTATACTATATAGCTGAACTATACTATACTATATAGCTGAACTATACTATACTATATAGCTGAACTATACTATATAGCTGAACTATACTATATAGCTGAACTATACTATACTATATAGCTGAACTATACTATACTATATAGCTGAACTATACTATACTATATAGCTGAACTATACTATACTATATAGCTTAAGTATGCTATACTATATAGCTGAAATATACTATACTATATAGCTGAACTATACTATATAGCTGAACTATACTATACTATACTATATAGCTGAACTATACTATATAGCTGAACTATACTATACTATATAGCTGAACTATACTATATAGCCGAACTACACCATACTGTATAGCTGAACTATACTATACTATATAGCTGAACTATACTATATAGCTGAACTATACTATATAGCCGAACTACACCATACTGTATAGCTGAACTATACTATACTATATAGCTGAACTATACTATATAGTTGAACTATACTATATAGCCGAACTACACCATACTGTATAGCTGAACTATACTATACTATATAGCTGAACTATACTATATAGCTGAACTATACTATATAGCTGAACTACACCATACTGTATAGCTGAACTATACTATACTATATAGCTGAATTATACTATATAGCTGAACTACACTATACTATATAGCCAAACTACACCATACTGTATAGCTGAACTATACTATATAGCCAAACTACACCATACTGTATAGCTGAACTATACTATATAGCTGAACTACACCATACTGTATGGCTGAACTATACTATATAGCTGAACTACACCATACTGTATGGCTGAACTATACTATATAGCTGAACTACACCATACTGTATGGCTGAACTATACTATACTATATAGCTGAACTATACTATATAGCTGAAGTATACTATACTATATAGCTGAACTATACTATACTATATAGCTGAACTATACTATACTGTATAGCTGAACTATACTATACTATATAGCTGAACTATACTATATAGCTGAACTATACTATATAGCTGAACTACACCATACTGTATAGCTGAACTATACTATACTATATAGCTGAATTATACTATATAGCTGAACTACACTATACTATATAGCCAAACTACACCATACTGTATAGCTGAACTATACTATATAGCCAAACTACACCATACTGTATAGCTGAACTATACTATACTATATAGCTGAATTATACTATATAGCTGAACTACACTATACTATATAGCCAAACTACACCATACTGTATAGCTGAACTATACTATATAGCTGAACTACACCATACTGTATAGCTGAACTATGCTAGATAGCCGAACTACACCATACTGTATAGCTGAACTATACTATATAGCCAAACTACACCATACTGTATAGCTGAACTATACTATATAGCCGAACTACACCATACTGTATAGCTGAACTATACTATATAGCCGAACTATACTATATAGCCGAACTACACCATACTGTATGGCTGAACTATACTATATAGCTGAACTACACCATACTGTATGGCTGAACTATACTATATAGCTGAACTACACCATACTGTATGGCTGAACTATACTATATAGCCGAACTACACCATACTGTATAGCTGAACTATACTATACTATATAGCTGAACTACACCATACTGTATAGCTGAACTATACTATATAGCTGAATTATACTATATAGCTGAACTACACTATACTATATAGCTGAACTTCACCATACTGTATAGCTGAACTATACTATATAGCCGAACTACACCATACTGTATAGCTGAACTATACTATATAGCCAAACTACACCATACTGTATAGCTGAACTATACTATATAGCCAAACTACACCATACTGTATGGCTGAACTATACTATATAGCTGAACTACACCATACTGTATGGCTGAACCATATTCATGGGTTGCACATCGGTCACAGGTCACATCCCACCATTGGTATAAGTGCTCCTAAGACATCTCAGATTTAGTTTTGCCCGACATTCTTTACTTAAGCTACTGTAGCTGTATTTGTATTTATTAGGGATCCCCATTAGTTCCTGCCAAGGCAGCAGCTACTCTTCCTGGGGTTTATTATGGATCCCCATTAGTTCCAGCCAAGGCAGCAGCTACTCTTCCTGGGGTTTATTATGGATCCACATTAGTTCCTGCCAAGGCAGCAGCTACTCTTCCTGGGGGTTATTATGGATCCCCATTAGTTGCTGCCAAGGCAGCAGCTACTCTTCCTGGGGTTTATTATGGATCCACATTAGTTCCTGCCAAGGCAGCAGCTACTCTTCCTGGGGGTTATTATGGATCCCCATTAGTTGCTGCCAAGGCAGCAGCTACTCTTCCTGGGGTTTATTATGGATCCACATTAGTTCCTGCCAAGGCAGCAGCTACCCTTCCTGGAGTTTATTTTGGATCCCCATTAGTTCCTACCAAGGCAGCAGCTACTCTTCCTGGGGTTTATTATGGATCCCCATTAGTTCCTGCCAAGGTAGCAGCTACTCTTCCTGGGGTTTATTATGGATCCCCATTAGTTCCAGCCAAGGCAGCAGCTACTCTTCCTGGGGTTTATTATGGATCCCCATTAGTTCTTGCCAAGGCAGCAGCTACTCTTCCTGGTTTATTATGGATCCTCATTAGTTCCTGCCAAGGCAGCAGCTACTCTTCCTGGGGTTTATTATGGATCCCCGTTAGTTCCTGCCAAGGCAGCAGCTTTATTATGGATCCTCATGCTAATTGAAGATATGGCAAATAGGAGTGTCAATATCGTCTGGTATCATACTCAGTAATTTTTAATCCAAGTTGTCAGACCCCAGTGGCTTGTCATTGTTGATAGACAACAATAATTTGTTCACTTCTTCCACACTCACTTTACAGAATTCAAATTTACAATGCTTGTCTTTCATAATTTAATCAGATATACTTGGATGTGTAGTGTCGGCGTTTGTTGCTGGCATGTCATGCCTAAATTTGCTAATCTTGCCAATTAAACAAATTATTAAAGTCATTGGCAAAATCAGTGCGTTTTGTGATGAATGAGCCACCTGATTCAATGAATAAGGGAGCAGAGTTTGTCATTTAAGGTGCCCCAAAGCTTTTTGTTATCATTCTTTGTCATTTATCTTTGTTTCATAGTATAGTTTCTTCTTCTTTTTATTCAGTTTAGTCACATGATTTCTCAACTTGCAGTACGTTTTGTAATCGGTTGTGCAGACAGATTTATTTATAATATGATATCATGATCTATCAATTTGCAGTACCTTTGCCAATAGGTTGTGCAGACAGACTTTTTTGACATTCCTTTTGCATCATCCCTCTCAACCATACAATGTTTAAATTCCTCATCAATCCACAGGGATTTAACTGGTTTTACAGTCATTTTCTTCATGGGTTCATGTTTATTACTAACTGGAATAAGAGATTTCATTAATGTGTCCAGTGCAGCGTCTGGTTGCTCCTCATTACACACCACAGACCAGCAGCGTCTGGTTGCTCCTCATTACACACCACAGACCAGCAGCGTCTGGTTGCTCCTCATTACACACCACAGACCAGCAGCGTCTGGTTGCTCCTCATTACACACCACAGACCAGCAGCGTCTGGTTGCTCCTCATTACACACCACAGACCAGCAGCGTCTGGTTGCTCCTCATTACACACCACAGACCAGCAGCGTCTGGTTGCTCCTCATTACACACCACAGACCAGCATAGTCTGGTTGCTCCTCATTACACACCACAGACCAGCAGTGTCTGGTTGCTCCTCATTACACACCACAGACCAGCAGCGTCTGGTTGCTCCTCATTACACACCACAGACCAGCAGCGTCTGGCTGCTCCTCATTACACACCACAGACCAGCAGCGTCTGGTTGCTCGTCATTACACACCACAGACCAGCAGTGTCTGGTTGCTCCTCATTACACACCACAGACCAGCAGCGTCTGGCTGCTCCTCATTACACACCACAGACCAGCAGCGTCTGGTTGCTCGTCATTACTCACCACGGACCAACAACTATTTTCTTCAGCTTTAGTAAAGATGTGATCAATACATGTTGATGATTTCCTTCCTGTGCTGTTTGTAACTACCCTGGTAGGTTGACTGACAACCCGAACCAGGTTGTAACTACCCTGGTAGGTTGACTGACAACCCGAACCAGGTTGTAACTACCCTGGTAGGTTGACTGACAACCCGAACCAGGTTGTAACTACCCTGGTAGGTTGACTGACAACCCGAACCAGGTTGTAACTACCCTGGTAGGTTGACTGACAACCCGAACCAGGTTGTAACTACCCTGGTAGGTTGACTGACAACCCGAACCAGGTTGTAACGACCCTGGTAGGTTGACTGACAACCCGAACCAGGTTGTAACTACCCTGGTAGGTTGACTGACAACCCGAACCAGGTTGTAACTACCCTGGTAGGTTGACTGACAACCCGAACCAGGTTGTAACTACCCTGGTAGGTTGACTGACAACCCGAACCAGGTTGTAACTACCCTGGTAGGTTGACTGACAACCCGAACCAGGTTGTAACTACCCTGGTAGGTTGACTGACAACCCGAACCAGGTTGTAACTACCCTGGTAGGTTGACTGACAACCCGAACCAGGTTGTAACTACCCTGGTAGGTTGACTGTTGAACCAGGTTGTAACTACCCTGGTAGGTTGACTGATAACCCGAACCAGGTTGTAACTACCCTGGTAGGTTGACTGACAACCGAACCAGGTTGTAACTACCCTGGTAGGTTGTTGAACCAGGTTGTAACTACCCTGGTAGGTTGACTGACAACCCGAACCAGGTTGTAACTACCCTGGTAGGTTGACTGACAACCCGAACCAGGTTGTAACTACCCTGGTAGGTTGACTGACAACCTGAACCAGGTTGTAACTACCCTGGTAGGTTGACTGACAACCCGAACCAGGTTGTAACTACCCTGGTAGGTTGACTGACAACCCGAACCAGGTTGTAACTACCCTGGTAGGTTGACTGACAACCCGAACCAGGTTGTAACTACCCTGGTAGGTTGACTGACAACCGAACCAGGTTGTAACTACCCTGGTAGGTTGACTGACAACCCGAACCAGGTTGTAACTACCCTGGTAGGTTGACTGACAACCCGAACCAGGTTGTAACTACCCTGGTAGGTTTGTAACCAGGTTGTAACTACCCTGGTAGGTTGACTGACAACCGAACCAGGTTGTAACTACCCTGGTAGGTTGACTGACAACCCGAACCAGGTTGTAACCACCCTGGTTGACTGACAACCCGAACCTACCCTGGTAGGTTGACTGACAACCTGAACCAGGTTGTAACTACCCTGGTAGGTTGACTGACAACCTGAACCAGGTTGTAACTACCCTGGTAGGTTTGACAACCCGAACCAGGTAACTACCCTGGTAGGTTGACTGACAACCCGAACCAGGTTGTAACTACCCTGGTAGGTTGACTGACAACCTGAACCAGGTTGTAACTACCCTGGTAGGTTGACTGACAACCCGAACCAGGTTGTAACTACCCTGGTAGGTTGACTGACAACCCAAACCAGGTTGGTTGTAACAGGTTGTAACTACCCTGGTAGGTTGACTGACAACCCGAACCAGGTTGTAACTACCCTGGTAGGTTGACTGACAACCCGAACCAGGTTGTAACTACCCTGGTAGGTTGACTGACAACCTGAACCAGGTTGTAACTACCCTGGTAGGTTGACTGACAACCTGAACCAGGTTGTAACTACCCTGGTAGGTTGACTGACAACCCGAACCAGGTTGTAACTACCCTGGTAGGTTGACTGACAACCCGAACCAGGTTGTAACTACCCTGGTAGGTTGACTGACAAACCAACCAGGTTGTAACTACCCTGGTAGGTTGACTGACAACCCGAACCAGGTTGTAACTACCCTGGTAGGTTGACTGACAACCCGAACCAGGTTGTAACTACCCTGGTAGGTTGACTGACAACCCGAACCAGGTTGTAACTACCCTGGTAGGTTGACTGACAACCCGAACCAGGTTGTAACTACCCTGGTAGGTTGACTGACAACCCGAACCAGGTTGTAAGGTTGTAACTCCTGGTAGGTTGACTGACAACCCGAACCAGGTTGTAACTACCCTGGTAGGTTGACTGACAACCTGGTAGGTTGACTGAACCAGGTTGTAACTACCCTGGTAGGTTGACTGACAACCCGAACCAGGTTGTAACTACCCTGGTAGGTTGACTGACAACCCGAACCAGGTTGTAACTACCCTGGTAGGTTGACTGATAACCTGAACCAGGTTGTAACTACCCTGGTAGGTTGACTGACAACCCGAACCAGTTGTAACTACCCTGGTAGGTTGACTGACAACCCAAACCAGGTTGTAACGACCCTGGTAGGTTGACGGACAACCCGAACCAGGTTGTAACTACCCTGGTAGGTTGACTGACAACCCGAACCAGGTTGTAACTACCCTGGTAGGTTGACTGACAACCCGAACCAGGTTGTAACTACCCTGGTAGGTTGACTGACAACCCTGGTAGGTTGAACCAGGTTGTAACTACCCTGGTAGGTTGACTGACAACCCGAACCAGGTTGTAACTACCCTGGTAGGTTGACTGACAACCCGAACCAGGTTGTAACGACCCTGGTAGGTTGACTGACAACCCAAACCAGGTTGTAACTACCCTGGTAGGTTGACTGACAACCCGAACCAGGTTGTAACTACCCTGGTAGGTTGACTGACAACCCGAACCAGGTTGTAACTACCCTGGTAGGTTGTTGACTGACAACCCGACAACCCGAACCAGGTTGTAACTACCCTGGTAGGTTGACTGACAACCCGAACCAGGTTGTAACTACCCTGGTAGGTTGACTGACAACCCGAACCAGGTTGTAACTACCCTGGTAGGTTGACTGACAACCCGAACCAGGTTGTAACTACCCTGGTAGGTTGACTGACAACCCGAACCAGGTTGTAACTACCCTGGTAGGTTGACTGACAACCCGAACCAGGTTGTAACTACCCTGGTAGGTTGACTGACAACCCGAACCAGGTTGTAACTACCCTGGTAGGTTGACTGACAACCCGAACCAGGTTGCAGGCACTGGTTACAGATTCAAGCTTCTTCTTGACTGGGCAGCTTGATGAAAGCCAGTCAATATTTAAATCACCCAGAAAATATACCTCTCTGTTGATATCACATACATTTATCAAGCATTTCACACATATTATCCAGATACTGACTGTTAGCACTTGTTGGTCTATAGCAGCTTCCCACCAGAATGGGGTTTAGGTGAGGCAGATGAACCTGTAGCCATATTACTTCACCAGTATTTAACATTAGATTGTCTCTAAGCTTTACAGGAATGTGGTTCTGAATATAAACGACAACACCTCCACCTTTAGCATGTCTGTCCTTTCTGTAGATGTTATAACCATGTATTGCTACCAAGGTATTATCTAAGTGAGTTTCAGAGATAGTCAGAATATAAATGTCATCTGTTACTAGCAAAGTATTCATTTCATGAACTTTGTTTCTTAAGCTACATATGTTAACATGAGCTATTTTTTAACACTTTTCTGCGATGCTTCATTGTTTTCATTACTTTACTGGGAGGCTTAGCAGAAGTAGACATGCTCATGTTATTGATGTTATTGCAGGGTGAGCTGCACACAGTGGACTTCCTCCTAGGGCACACCCCCTCAGTGGACTTCCTACTAGGGCACACCGCCACAGTGCTAACAGTATCACTCTGGTTCATAGACACATGATTACTGCATACAATAGCTGTAGGATCAGCAGAGGCATTCAGGGCAGTTAGAGGGACATAAATTAGGTTACTTACATTGTGTCTTCCATCACCCCTGGGATAATGTACATTTGCTGAAAGCATTATGATGACTCAGTGTCTCAATGGTGGGGATTAACTGAGCTGGGTTTGGGTCATTGATAAGTCATTGTCTCAACGCAGCCTTATACTGCTGTGAAATGATCCAGGAACCCAAATGATTTGGGTGGATCACTTCCTCCTTATAAAACAAGCTTTGTTTCCAGAAGGCATCAAAATGGTTAATAAATGTTACACCCACAGAACTGCAATAGTCTGGTAGCCTGTTATGGAGGGATAACAGTCTGTTGAACTGTTCAATGTCACGATTTAGGGAGGGCAGATGGCCAGATATTATGGGGCGTTTGTTGGTGTCAAGCAGAGAACCAATCAGTTCTGTAATCCATCTTCAGCTGTTCTGAGCTGTCCTTCATAATGACCTTGAATCCCACACGAACTATGATAGACTCAATTTCCTGATGCAGGTTTATAATGTCTGGGAGCAGCTTATTGATGTCCTGATGCAGGTTTATAATGTCTGGGAGCAGATTATTGATGTCCTGATGCAGGTTTATAATGTCTGGGAGCAGACTACTGATGTCCTGATGCTGGTTTATAATGTTTGGGAGCAGCTTATTGATGTCCTGATGCAGATTATTGATGTCCTGATGCAGGTTTATAATGTTTGGGAGCAGCTTATTGATGTCCTGATGCAGGTTTATAATGTTTGGGAGCAGGTTATTGATGTCCTGATGCAGGTTATTGATGTCCTGATGCAGGTTTATAATGTTTGGGAGCAGTTTATTGATGTCCTGATGCAGCTTATTGATATCCTGATGCAGGTTTATAATGTCTGGGAGCAGCTTATTGATGTCCTGATGCAGGTTATTGATGTCCTGATGCAGCTTATTGATGTCCTGATACAGGTTTATAATGTTTGGGAGGAGCTTATTGATGTCCTGATGCTGGTTTATAATGTCTGGGAGCAGCTTATTGATGTCCTGATGCTGGTTTATAATGTCTGGGAGCAGCTTATTGATGTCCTGATGCAGGTTTATAATGTTTGGGAGGAGCTTATTGATGTCCTGATGCTGGTTTATAATGTTTGGGAGCAGCTTATTGATGTCCTGATGCAGGTTTATAATGTCTGGGAGCAGCTTATTGATGTCCTGATGCAGGTTTATAATGTTTGGTAGCAGATTATTGATGTCCTGATACAGGTTTATAATGTCTGGGAGCAGCTTATTGATGTCCTGATGCAGGTTTATAATGTCTGAGAGCAGCTTATTGATGTCCTGATGCTGGTTTATAATGTTAGGGAGCAGCTTATTGATGTCCTGATGCAGGTTTATAATGTCTGGGAGCAGCTTATTGATGTCCTGATGCAGGTTTATAATGTCTGGGAGCAGCTTATTGATGTCCTGATGCAGGTTTATAATGTCTGGGAGCAGCTTATTGATGTCCTGATGCAGGTTATTGATGTCCTGATGCAGGTTTATAATGTCTGGGAGCAGCTTATTGATGTCCTGATGCAGGTTTATAATGTCTGGGAGCAGATTATTGATGTCCTGATGCAGGTTTATAATGTCTGGGAGCAGACTACTGATGTCCTGATGCAGGTTTATAATGTCTGGGAGCAGCTTATTGATGTCCTGATGCAGGTTTATAATGTTGGGGATTGATGTCCAGTACTCGTGCTCCTGGGTACCACAATGTTTTAGTTCTAGGGACTGAGACATTTCTCACCGTTGAACTGTCCAATTCAACTGCTGGAGAGGGGGATGGAAAAATCTGCCCATTCCTACCCCTCACACAAATTGTTGAACCTTTCACTGGCCCACGAGAAGCAGGATAGCGTAGGCCCCTCTGCTCCTGGCAATAGGTCCTCCCACAGCAGGCAGTGCCCCATCAAATCCAGAGAGAGATAAGGAGCCGAAACTCTAAGCCACTGCTGGAGTCAGCACAGCCATCGCAGACACAGGCAGTCCCAGAGATGAAGGCACAGGTAGATCAGGCACTATTGCGGCGAAGCTATTCCTCATGTCAGTCTGCTGTAGCCTACGATTGACATACTTAACCATTTCCCTAATAATTTGTCAGTCATTTTAAATGGTTCTATGTCTACCAGCGTCAGTGGAGCTCTTGCACAGCCGGAGATGTTATGATGTGGAGATAAATCTGCTCGTGTCAGCATGTTGTGTTGTTGGGAGCAGGATTCCTGTCTGGCTGCCAAAGGGCAGGCGGCCATAGAGGAGATGGCAAGGCTACTGTATCACTGCGAGGCTCTGCCCCAAATGTCACACTATTTCCTATATAGTGCACTACCCATAGGGCCAAAAGTTGTGCACTATATAGGGAATAGGGTGTGTTTTGGGGGGGAGACACACAGGCAGCTATTAAGGATATGAAATGCTACTGTATGATATCTCTCTGACCCTGGACAATCGATGACCGGGCTATAGGAGCGATGCCAAACAGCTAGCTAACGCTCATAGCCATCTACTCTAGGAGCAGGTTGAGTCAAAATACCGTAGCAAAACCCTGTTTGGTTACCTAGCTTATCACATCATATTCAGAGGTTAGCCTATCCTATGGTTAGCTTATTCAGAGCTTAGTCTATCCTATGGTTAGCTTATTCAGAGCTTAGCCTATCATATGGTTAGCCTATTCAGAGGTTAGCCTATCCTATGGTTAGCTTATTCAGAGCTTAGTCTATCCTATGGTTAGCCTATTCAGAGCTTAGCCTATCATATGGTTAGCTTATTCAGAGGTTAGATTATCCTATGGTTGGCCTATTCAGAGGTTAGCCTATCCTATGGTTAGCCTATTCAGAGGTTAGCCTATTCAGAGGTTAGTCTATCCTATGGTTGGCCTATTCCTATTCTTGTTTCATGCTAATTACAGTATCGAGATGTCACATTTTACAGTATAATAGTTTCATGCTAATTACAGTATCGAGTTGTCACATTTTACAGTATACCTGTTTCATGCTAATTACAGTATTGTCATGTCATATTTTACAGTATACTTGTTTCATGCTAATTACAGTATCGAGATGTCACATTTTACAGTATACCTGTTTCATGCTAATTACAGTATCGAGTTGTCACATTTTACAGTATACCTGTTTCATGCTAATTACAGTATCGTCATGTCATATTTTACAGTATACCTGTTTCATGCTAATTACAGTATCGAGATGTCACATTTTACAGTATAATAGTTTCATGCTAATTACAGTATTGTCATGTCATATTTTACAGTATACCTGTTTCATGCTAATTACAGTATCGTCATGTCATATTTTACAGTATACTAGTTTCATGCTAATTACAGTATCGAGTTGTCACATTTTACAGTATAATAGTTTCATGCTAATTACAGTATCGTCATGTCATATTTTACAGTATACTAGTTTCATGCTAATTACAGTATCGTCATGTCATATTTTACAGTATACTAGTTTCATGCTAATTACAGTATCGAGTTGTCACATTTTACAGTATAATAGTTTCATGCTAATTACAGTATCGTCATGTCATATTTTACAGTATACTAGTTTCATGCTAATTACAGTATCGAGTTGTCACATTTTACAGTAATAGTTTCATGCTAATTACAGTATCGTCATGACATATTTTACAGTAATAGTTTCATGCTAATTACAGTATCGTCATGTCATATTTTACAGTAATAGTTTCATGCTAATTACAGTATCGTCATGTCGTATTTTACAGTAATAGTTTCATGCTAATTACAGTATCGTCATGACACATTTCAGAAAGTGTTGGTAGTCTTGTGAGGTCAGCTTTGTCCGTTCATGGACTCCATGGCAGCCATATTGAAATACAATGAAGTCACTTGGTATTCCCTGTGGATGTCTTTCTGGCCTGGTCCCAAACCTTAAGAGTTGAACCAGGGCCAGACTGGCCCCAAATCTGCATGTGATATCTTGCCAACGCGTATGGTCATTGACATGCATGACAACTCGGCTATAGATCAGATCTGGGACCAGTGTGGCCCTAATTCAACTCTTAAGGTCATTGTCATGCCAACAGCACTTTAACAGATCTGGGACCAGGCTAGAGCCAGGTCTGGCATTTGATTCTTGTTCAGTCAGGACCCCAGCAGCACTGGAAGACTTATTAGCTGCCACTCCAACCCCAGAGTAGTGAAGGAACGAGACTGGTTTCAACAGTGTTCTGCCCTGGGCCATGGGTTCTCTGGGTACCTGGGTACTGGGCCCTGGGTTCTCTGGGTACCTGGGTACTGGGCCCTGGGTTCTCTGGGTACCTGGGTACTGGGCCCTGGGATCCCTGGGTACTGGGCCCTGGGTTCTCTGGGTACTAGACCCTGGGTACTGTGCCCTGGGTTCTCTGGGTACTGGGCCCTGGGTTCTCTGGATACTGGGCCCTGGGTTCTCTGGATACTGGGCCCTGGGTTCTCTGGGTTCTCTGGGTACTGGACCCTGGGTTCTGGGCCCTGGGTTCTCTGGATACAGGGTCCTGGTTTCTCTGGGTTATCTGGGTACTGAGTTCTCTGGGCACTGGGCCCTGGGTTCTCTGGGTACTGGGCCCTGGGTTCTCTTGGTACTGGGCTCTGGGTTCCCTGGGTTTACTGGGTACCCTGGGTACTGGGCCCTGGCTCCTCTGGGTTCTCTGGGTACAGGGCCCTGGTTTCACTGGGTTATCTGGGTACTGGGTTCTCTGTGTATGGGCTATGGGTGGGGGAACACATAGATGATCAATGGCCAGGGTTGGACCCAGATCTCTACGGGCCTCTCTCTCTCACTGTAGACACAGACCCTCAATCACCTAATCACCTAATTGATAACGCACATGAAATATGTCATGATATGTCAGTATGTCTTGGGCAGGGTTGGGGGTCAATTCCATTTCACAGAAAACCCCAATTGAAATGCAGTTGATCCCAACCATGGTTTAAGATGTCATTGCTAATGTTAAAACAACATTAAAGATACCTTTTTATAGAGATATTTTATTAATTGTGTGTCTTTCCTGATATGTTTTTGTCGTCGTTGCTCAAACAGACGCCGCGTCCTCAAGATCTCCAGTGGGATTGAACACATCGGGAAACTACGCTGGGAACTGGCTCTGTGTCTGGCTCTGGCTTGGGTCATCTGCTACTTCTGCATATGGAAAGGGCCCAAATCCACCGGAAAGGTAAAACACTTTTTCATTAGCTATAACAGTCAAGCCTTATTGCGGAAAACATTGCCTTTAGATTTCGATCGAGCGATGAAGAAGATCTTTCTCGTTACTTCCTGGATTACAGTATTGAATTGAGTTACGTGGAAGGTTCTGTTACTCTTTGAACAGGGATCTCAGTATTAGATCACTGCAATATCACTGCAATATCACTGCAATATCACTGCAATATCACTGCAATATCTTACCTGTTGTGTGAAATGGAAATGTGTGTGTGTGTGGAGGGGGGGTGGCGATGAGTTGGGTAATACCTGTTAAGAATAAGAAATGAAAGTAACAAGTAATTAAAGAACAGCAGTACAATAACAATAGCGAGACTATAAACAGGGGGTACTGGTACAGAGTCAATTTGCAGGGGCACAGATGTCAAACTAATTGAGAAAATATATACATGTAGGTAGAGTTATTAAAGTGACTATGCATAGATAATAACAGAGAGTAGCAGAAGCGTAGGAGGGGGGTGCAAATAGTCTGGGTGGCCATTTGATTAGATGTTCAGGAGTCTTACGGCTTGGGGGTAGAAGCTGTTTAGAAGCCTCTTGGACCTAGACTTGGCGCTCCGGTACCGCTTGCCGTGTGGTAGCAGAGAGAACAGTATATGACTAGGGTGGCTGGAGTCTTTGTCAATTATTAGGGTCTTCCTCTGACACCGCCTGGTATAGAGGTCCTGGATACTGGGCCGTACGCACCATCCTCTGTAGTGCCTTGCGGTCGGAGGCCGAGCAGTTGACATACCAGGCAGTGATGCAACCCGTCAGGATGCTCTCGATGGTGCAGCTGTAGAACATTTTGAGGATCTGAGGACCCATGCCAAATATTTTTATTCTCGTGGGGGGGAGGGGGAATTGTCATGCCCTCTTCACAACTGTCTTAGTGTGTTTGGACCATGTTAATTTGTTGTTGATGGAACTTGAAGCTCTCAAACTGCTCCACTACAGCCCTGTCGATGAGAATGGGGGCGTGCTCGGTTTCCTTTTCCTGTAGTCCGCAATCATCTCCAATTGTCTTGATCACGTTGAGGGAGAGGTTGTTGTCCTGGCACCACACGGCCAGGTCTCTGACCTCCTCCCTATAGGCTGCCTCGTCGTTGTCGGTGATCAGGCTTACTGCTGTTGCGTCATCGGCAAATTTAATGATGATATTGGATGTCCAGGACCCAGTTGTACAGGGCGGGGTTGAGACCCTGGTCCCGAGCTTAAGGATGAGCTTGGAGGGTACTATGGTGTTAAATGCTGAACTGTAGTCAATGAACAGCTTTCTTACATAGGTATTCCTCTTGTCCAGATGGGATAGGGCAGTGTGCAGTGTTATGGCGATTGCAAATTGAAGTGAGTCTATGGTGTCAGGTAAGGTACAGGTGATTCTTAACTAGTCTTTCTTGGGTACAGGAACAAGGGTGCACACCTTGAATCAAGTGGGGACAGCAGACTGGGATAGGGAGAGATTGAATATGTCCATAAACACTCCAGTCTGCTGGTCTGTGCTGTCTCTGAGGACGCGGCTTGGGATGCTGTCTGGGCCGGCAGCCTAGCGAGGGTTAATACGCTTGTCTTACCCACGTCTACCAGGGAGAACGAGAGCCCACAGTCCTTAGGAGCTGCGTCGGTGGCACTGTGTTATCCTCAATGCATGCGAAGAAGGTGTTTAGCTTGTCCGGAAGCAAGACTTCTGTGTCCGCGACGTAGCTGGTTTTCCCTGTAGTCCGTGATTGTCTGTAGAACCTGCCCACATACGTCTCGTGTCTGAGCCGTTGAATTGCCACTCCACTTTGTCTCTGTACTGATGTTTTGCCTGTTTGATTGCCTTACAGATGGAATAACTACACTGTTTTGTATTCGGCCATATTCCCAGTCACCTCGCCATGGTTAAATGCGATGGTTCACACTTTCAGTTTTGCGCGAATGCTGCCATATATCTATGGTTTTCCTTGTTTGGGTAGGTTTTAATAGTCACAGTGGGAACAACATCTCCTATACACTTTCTGACAAACTCAGTCACCATTTCTGTGTATATCAACCTCCCTATCCCCCTCTCCGTGCCTTGTCCCATTCTGTCCCCCTGTCCAAGTTCCCTATCCCCCTCTCTGTGCTTCTCTCTCCCTGTCCCCCTCTCCGTGCTTTGTCCCCCTTCTCCTTCCCCCTCTCTGTGCCTCTCTCTCCAACCTCCCTATCCCCCTCTCCGTGCCTTGTCCCATTCCGTCCCCCTGTCCAAGTTCCCTATCCCCCTCTCTGTGCTTCTCTCTCCCTGTCCCCCTCTCCGTGCTTTGTCCCCCTTCTCCTTCCCCCTCTCTGTGCCTCTCTCCCTGTCCCCCTCTAACCCACCTCCCTGCCCCCCTCTCCGTGCCTCTCTCTCCCTGTCCCTCTCTCCAACCTCCCTGTCCCCTCTCTGTGCCCCTCTCTCCCTGTCCCCCTTTCCGTTCTTTGAGCCTCTACCCAGTCCCTTCCATTCTCCCTGCAGTCTTTAAGAAAGTAGAACAGATTCAATGAACCAGAATGAGAAGGGGAGGAGAGAAAGAGAAATGAAGAGAGATGTGGAAAAATGAATGGGCTCACATTGTACAGGAGAAAAGAGGACTCGGCAGCGAAGGAGGCCTATATCTCCTGAAGTGTCTTTTGTCCCAACGTGAAGTAAGCCGAAAGAATGCTCCTTCATAGCTCGGGTCTTTAGGGAACAGTCCAAGATTGATTTCTGCTTTCACTGAGAGGAAAGTAGAGCGTGCATGAGGGGCATGCAGAGTTCCTCCTCCTCTCTCTCTCTCCCCTCATCCTCTCTCTCTCCCCTCATCCTCTCTCTCCTCCTCTCTCTCTCTCTCTCCCCTCATCTCTCTCTCCCCTCATCCTCTCTCTCTCCCCTCATCCTCTCTCTCCCCCCTCATCCTCTATCTCTCACCTACTCACTTTTCTCTCTCTCTCTCTCTCTCTCTCTCTCTCTCTCTCTCTCTCTCTCTCTCTCTCTCTCTCTCTCTCTCTCTCTCACTTTGTAGATGTACAGTGAGCTGTCTGCTGTGGTTAGATGTACAGTGAGCTCCAAAACTATTGGGACAGTGACATTTGTTGTCGTTGTTTTGGCTCTGTGTACTCCAGCACTTTGGATTTGAAATGATACAATAACTACGAGGTTCAAGTGCAGACTGTCAGCTTTAATCCAAGGGTATTTTCATCCATATCGAGTGAACCGTATATGATGGTATATCATGGTATATCATGGTATATAATGGTATATCATGGTATATCATGGTATATAATGGTATATAATGGTATATCATGGTATATAATGGTATATCATGGTATATATCATGGTATATAATGGTATATCATGGTATATAATGGTATATCATGGTATATATCATGGTATATAATGATATATAATGTATTGTGTCATTTTGGAGTCACTTTTATTATAATATATAATATGTTTTCTAAATTAATGTGGATGTGGATAATCCTGAATAATGAGTGATGATGCACAAATATCATACCTCCAAGTTCACGTTTTACAACAAAAATGTTTTTAGGGGGGGGGGGTATATTATTTTTGACTTGCTCAGTCATGTGCTGGGGTGGCAGTGGGTTTGAGATGTGATCGTTTTTATTAGACTGATTAAAAAACTAGGGGCTTTTCTTTCTCTCACACTCCCTTCTTCTGCAAATAGTGTTTTTTAAACTTGACTATGGGGGGTGGGTTCAGATAATATGCTGCGAAGAAGCAAGTTTGATTCCGTTGAGTCTCATATATGATTGACATGAGAACTACAACAGGAGTTATGTAACTCTATTCAACATGGCTGAATGACAAGTCTGGCGGTCACACTCACTGATGTAGCTAGTCGGGTGAGAGGAGTTGGCGACTGGGTGCCAAGCGTTGTGGGGAACACTGAAGGGGTTAAGGAATGATGTGTGTCTGTGCCAAGACGGCAGGACTCTGACTCTGCTCTAAAGAACCTAATTGAGACACTAATTCTCTCAAGAAGGGAGGGAGGGAGGGAGGGAGGGAGGGGGCCGGTGCTCCGAGCCAGCGAGCGGTTGAGATGGAGGGATAGAGAGATAGAGTGATGGAGGGAACGAGGGAAGAGGCTGGAGCTAGAGGGATTGAAGGATTATGAAATATAGTGGTGGAAAAATCACTCAGCATCTTCCCTCTCCAACGCACAGAGGAGAGGAAAGAGATACAAATAGAATACTTAGAGCTGTGCTGGGGTTATGGATGACAACATGATGTTCAGTGTCTGGATCAGAAGCTGTCCTCTACACAAATAGGGAGGGGAGTTAACTCTCTCTCTCTCTCTCTCTCTCTCTCTCTCTCTCCTCTCTGTCTCTCTCTCTCTGTCTCTCTGTCTCTGTCTCTATCTCTCTGTCCTCTCTGTCTCTCTCTCTCTCTCTCTCTCTCTCTCTCTCTCTCTCTCTCTCTCTCTCTCTCTCTCTCTCTCTTCCCTCCTTAAATCCCCCTGTATCTCCCCTCTCGCTCTCTCTCTCTCTCTCTCTCTCTCTCTCGCTTTCTCTCTCTTCCCTCCTTAAATCCCCCTGTATCTCCCCTCTGTCTCTGTCTCTTTCTCAATTCAATGACAATTAAAGGGCTTTATTGGCATGGGAAACATATGTTTACATTGCCAAAGCAAATGTAATAGATAATACATTTTTTTTTAAAGGTGAAACAAAATTAACAGTCACAGAAGTTCCAAAAGGATAAAGACATTTCAAATGTCATATTATGTGCAAATAGTTAAAGTACAAAAGGGAAAATAAATAAGCATAAAAATGGGTTGTAATTTACAATGGTGTTTGTTCTTCACTGGTTGCCTTTTTCTTGTGGCAACAGGTGACAAATCTTGCTGCTGTGATGACACACTGGTATTTCACCCAGTAGATATGGAAGTTTATCAAATATGGGTTTGTTTTCGAATCCTTTGTGGATCTGTGTAATCTGAGGGAAATATGTCTCTCTAATATGGTCAAACATTTGTCAGGAGGTTAGGAAGTGCAGCTCAGTCTCCACCTCAATTTGTGGGCAGTGTGCACATAGCCTGTCTTCTCTTGAGAGCCATGTCTGTCTACGGCGGCCTTTCTCAATAGCAAGGCTATGCTCACTAAGTCTGTACATAGTCAAAGCTTTCCTTAATTTTGGGTCAGTCACAGTGGACAGGTATTCTGCCACGGTGTACTCTCTGTTTAGGGCCAAATAGCATTCTAGTTTGCTCAGTGTTTTTGTTAATTCTTTCCAATATGTCAAGTAATTATTATTAAAAGTAATTATCTTTTCGTTTTCTCATGATATGGTTGGGTCTAATTGTGCTTCTGTCCTGGGGCTCTGTGGGTTCTGTTTGTGAACAGAGCCCCAGGACAGAAGCACAATTAGACCCAACCATATCATGAGAAAACGAAAAGATAATTACTTTTAATTATATTGTTGGGGGGTTTGTATCATTTACACAACATGCCTATCACTTTGAAGATGCAACATATTTTTTATCGTGAAACAAACAAGAAATAAGAAAAAAAAAAAAAGAAAACTTGAACGTGGCAGCAGGTAGCACGTTGAATCACCAGCTGACAAGGTAAAAATCTGTCGTTCTGACCCTGAACAAGTCAGTTAACCCACTGTTCCTAGGTGTCACTAAAAATAAGAAATTGTTCTTAACTGCCTAGTTAAATAAAGATAACATTCACCTCCCCCCCCCAAAGTTAATACTTTGTAGAGCCACCTTTTACACCTCCAAATCTCTCTATAAGCTTGGCACATCTGGCCACTGGGATTTTTGCAAAACTGCTCCAGCTCCTACAAGTTGGATGGGTTCCACTGATGTGCAGCAATTTTAAGTCACACTACAGATTCTCAATTGGATTGAGGTCTGGGCTTTGACTAGGCCATTCCAAGACATTTAAATGTTTCCCCTTAAAACACTCGAGTGTTGCTTAATGCAACACTCAAGCGGCAGGGTAGCCTAATGGTTAGAGCGTTGGACTAGTAACCGGAAGGTTGCAAGTTCAAATCCCCGAGTTGACAAGGTACAAATCTGTCATTCTGCCACTGAACAGGCAGTTAGCCTAGGAACAGTGGGTTGTCATTGAAAATAATAATTTGTTCTTATCTGACTTGCCTAGTTAAATAAAGGTAAAAAAATAAATACAAATGTGGATTGTGTAGGGCCATTGACCTGCTGGAAGGTGAACCTCTGTCCCAGTCTC
Source organism: Oncorhynchus nerka (assembly GCF_034236695.1). Taxonomy (NCBI): domain Eukaryota; kingdom Metazoa; phylum Chordata; class Actinopteri; order Salmoniformes; family Salmonidae; genus Oncorhynchus; species Oncorhynchus nerka. Next base: position 96,242,152 of record NC_088397.1, on the reverse strand, counting down.
ATATATCTGAAAGACTCCAACAGGTTTCCCTCAAGAATTCCCCTTTATTTAGCACCATCTATCATTCTTTCAATTAAATTCTGACCAGTTTCCTGCCGATGAAAAACATGGTCCCTACAGTCCCTGGCGATGAAAAACATGGTCCCTGCAGTCCCTGGCGATGAAAAACATGGTCCCTGCAGTCCCTGCCGATGGAAAACATGGTCCCTGCAGTCCCTGCCGATGAAAAACATGGTCCCTGCAGTCCCTGCTGATGAAAAACATGGTCCCTGCAGTCCCTGCTGATGAAAAACATGGTCCATGTTTTTGGAACATGGTGTTGGAACATGGTGTTCTCGTAGGTGATGTAGGGTGTTGGGTTTGCCCTTGATGGCCAAAAAGCTACATTTTAGTCTCATCTGACCAGAGTACCTTCTTCCATATGTTTGGGGATTCTCCTACATGCCTTTTGGTGAACACCAAATGTGTTTGCTTATTTTTTTCTTTAAGCAATGGCTTTTTTCTGGCCACTCTTCTGTAAAGCCCAGCTCTGTGGAGTGTACGGCTTAAAGTGGTCCTATGGACAGATACTCCAAACTCCGCTGTGGAGCTTTGCAGCTCCTTCAGAGTTATCTTTGGTCTCTTTGTGGCCACTCTGATTAATGCCCTCCTTGCCTGGTCATTGTGTTTTGGTGGGTGGTCCTCTCTTGGCAGGTTTGTTGTGGTGCCATATTCTTTACATTTTTTAAAATAGATTTAATGGTGCTCTGTGGGATGATCAACGTTTCTGATATTTTTTTATAACCCAACCCTGATCTGTACTTCTCCACAACTTTGTTCTTGACCTGTTTGGAGAGCTCCTTGGTCTTCATGTTGCCACTTGCTTGGTGGTGCCCCTTGCTTAGCGGTGTTGCAGACTCTTAAATACACAACTTGAAGTAAACACGTATTTGGCCATGGAGCACGTTCTGATTGGCCAGTGAGGGGCCAAGCCGCGACACACCCACAACTTGAAGTAAACACGTATTTGGCCGTGGACCACATTCTGATTGGCCAGTGAGGGGCACACCCACAACTTGTTCATTCATCAGAACTCAGCCCTTTCTAGCCAAAGCCAGCAAGTGCTCTGATAATTGTGATAGTGAAATTTCCTCAGCCCTGTTCCCTCCCCAGCCCTGTGGCCCAGTCTCTGGTCCTGTTCCCTCCCCAGCCCTGTGGCCCAGTCTCTGGTCCTGTTCCCTCCCCAGCCCTGTGGCCCAGTCTCTGGTCTTGTTCCCTCCTCAGCCCTGTGACCCAGTCTCTGGTCCTGTTCCCTCCCCAGCCCTGTGGCCCAGTCTCTGGTCCTGTTCCCTCCCCAGCCCTGTTACCCAGTCTCTGGTCCTGTTCCCTCCTCAGCCCTGTGACCCAGTCTCTGGTCCTGTTCCCTTCCCAGCCCTGTTACCCAGTCTCTGGTCCTGTTCCCTCCTCAGCCCTGTGACCCAGTCTCTGGTCCTGTTCCCTCCTCAGCCCTGTGACCCAGTCTCTGGTCCTGTTCCCTCCCCAGCCCTGTTACCCAGTCTCTGGTCTTGTTCCCTCCTCAGCCCTGTGACCCAGTCTCTGGTCCTGTTCCCTTCCCAGCCCTGTTACCCAGCTTCTTGCAGGTCTGGGAGGAGAGGAGAGGAGGGTAGAGTAGAGGAGAGGAGAGGAGAGGAGAGGAGAGGGAAGGGAAGGGAGGGGGATCCCAGCTGAGGCAGTGTGGGAAAATGATCTGGCTCGGCATGTGCACACCCAATTACCCACAACCCCCCGGCAGGTGACCCAGGTCACTGGACTGTATAGTGAAACAGCAGTCGCCCGTATGAATGGACGGGCTGGCTCACTGCTTTGTGGAGTAACAGACTTGTTGTGTCCACTTGGGGTACTTGCTTCAAAAGGTGGTTTGTGCTTGTTGATTGACCAATCACAGCTATTCACTGAATACCCAATGAAACGACATTGACAACAGATATGGGATTGAATACCCAGAACATCCCAGGTCTGCATGCAGATGATATTCATTTAGGCAGTGTTTGGGATTCATGCCTTCCCCTATAGAATATGTCAAACAGAGATGGTATGATATACAGAGAGATTCAAACCCCCGTTGATTTATTCCACATTTGTTGTTGTGTTACAGCTTGAATTCACAATGGATTAAATATATATTTTCTCTCGCCCATCTACGCACCTCATAATTACAAAGCGAGAACATGTTTTTAGACGTTTTTGCAAATGTATTGGAAATTAAATGCAGAAATATAGAAATATCTAATTTACGTAAGTATTCACATCCCTGAGTTAATACATTGTATAAGCATATGTGTTAGCAATTGCAGCTGTGAGTCTTTCTGGGTAAATCTCTTAAGATCTTTCCACACCTAAATTGTGCAACATTTGTCCATTATAATTTTCAAGTAGATTTAAGTCAAAACTAACTCGGCCACTCAGGAACATTCACTGTCTTCTTGGCAAGCAACTCCAGTGTAGATTTGGCCTTGTGTTTTAGGTTATTGTCCTGCTGAAAGGTAAATTCATCTCCCAGTGTCTGGTGGAAAGCAGACTGAACCAGGTTATTGTCCTGCTGAAAGGTACATTCATCTCCCAGTGTCTGGTGGAAAGCAGAATGAACCAGGTTATTGGCCTGCTGAAAGGTACATTCATCTCCCAGTGTCTGCTGGAAAGCAGAATGAACCAGGTTATTGTCCTGCTGAAAGGTGAATTCATCTCCCAGTGTCTGCTGGAAAGCAGAATGAACCAGGTTATTGTCCTGCTGAAAGGTACATTCATCTCCCAGTGTCTGCTGGAAAGCAGACTGAACCAGGTTATTGTCCTGCTGAAAGGTACATTCATCTCCCAGTGTCTGGTGGAAAGCAGACTGAACCAGGTTATTGGCCTGCTGAAAGGTACATTCATCTCCCAGTGTCTGGTGGAAAGCAGACTGAACCAGGTTATTGGCCTGTTGAAAGGTAAATTCATCTCCCAGTATCTGGTGGAAAGCAGAATGAACCAGGTTATTGTCCTGCTGAAAGGTACATTCATCTCCCAGTGTCTGCTGGAAAGCAGAATGAACCAGGTTATTGTCCTGCTGAAAGGTACATTCATCTCCCAGTGTCTGCTGGAAAGCAGAATGAACCAGGTTATTGTCCTGCTGAAAGGTTCATTCATCTCCCAGTGTCTGGTGGAAAGCAGATTGAACCAGGTTTTCCTCTATGGTTTTGTCTGTGCATAGCTCCATTCAGTTTTTTCCCCCTGAAAAACTCCCAAGTCCTTAACGATTACAAGCATACCCATAACATGATGCAGCAACCACTACGCTTGAAAATATGGAGAGTGGTACTCAGTAATGTGTTGTATTGGATTTGCCCCAAACATAACACTTTGTATTGCGGACAAAAAGTGAATTTTGCAGTATTACTTTATTGCAGGGCTTTCCAACCCTGTTCCCTGAGAGCTACCCTCCTGTAGGTTTTCAATCCAACCCTAATCTAGCTAGGTTCTAATAATCAGCTGGTCGATAAACTGAATCAGGCTAGTTATAACTGGGTTTGGAGTGAAAGCCTACAGGAGGGTATCTCTCCAGGAACAGGGTTGGAGTTAACCTATAGGAGGGTATCTCTCCAGGAACAGGGTTGGAGTTAAAACCTACAGGAGGGTATCTCTCCAGGAACAGGGTTGGAGTTAAAACCTACAGGAGGGTAGCTCTCCAGGAACAGGGTTGGAGTTTAAACCTACAGGAGGGTATCTCTCCAGGAACAGGGTTGGGGTTTAAACTTACAGGAGAGTATCTCTCCAGAAACAGGGTTGGAGTTAAAACCTACAGGAGGGTAGCTCTCCAGGAACAGGGTTGGAGTTCAAACCTACAGGAGGGATTCTCTCCAGGAACAGGGTTGGAGTTAAAACCTACAGGAGGGTATCTCTCCAGGAACAGGATTGAAGTTAAAACCTACAGGAGGGTATCTCTCCAGGAACGGGGTTGGAGTTAAAACCTACAGGAGGGTATCTCTCCAGGAACAGGGTTGAAGTGTCCTTATGTTTGTATTGTGGAGTAACTACAATGTTGTTGTTCCATCCTCAGTTTTCTCCTGTCACAGCCATTAAACTCTGTAACTGTTTTAAAGTCACCAGTGGCCTCATGGTGAAATCCCTGAGCAGTTTCCTTCCTCTCCGGCAACTGAGTTAGGAAGGACGTCTGTATCTTTGTAGTGACTGGGTGTATTGTAACACCATACAAAGTGTATTTAATCACTTCACCATGCTCTAAGGGATATTCAATGTCTACTTTGACATTTTTACACATCTACCAATAGGTGCCTTTCTTTTCGAGACATTAGAAAACCTTCCTGGTCTTTGTGGTTGAATCTGTGTTTGAAATTCACTGCTCGACTGAGGGACCTTACAGATAATTGTATGTGTGGGGTACAGGGATGAGGTAGTCATTCAGAAATCATGTTAAACACTATTATTGTCCATGCAACTTGTTATGTGACTTGTTAAGCACATTTTTACTCCTGAACTTATTTAGGTTTTCCATAACGAAGGGGTTGAATACTTATTGACTCAAGACATTTTAGCTTTGCATTATTTATTATTTTGTAAACATCTGTCCATCTATAGGTGGTGTATGTGACTGTTACCTTCCCCTATAGATTATATTATATAATATGTAATATGATATGTTGTTGTTGTGGTTCTGTCCTCCTATAGGTGGTGTATGTGACTGCTACCTTCCCCTATAGATTATATTATATAATATGATATGTTGTTGTTGTGGTTCTGTCCATCTATAGGTGGTGTATGTGACTGCTACCTTCCCCTATAGATTATATTATATAATATGATATGTTGTTGTTGTGGTTCTGTCCATCTATAGGTGGTGTATGTGACTGCTACCTTCCCCTATAGATGATATTATATAATATGATATGTTGTTGTTGTGGTTCTGTCCATCTATAGGTGGTGTATGTGACTGCTACCTTCCCCTATAGATGATATTATATAATATGATATGTTGTTGTTGTGGTTCTGTCCTCCTATAGGTGGTGTATGTGACTGTTACCTTCCCCTATAGATTATATTATATAATATGATATGTTGTTGTTGTGGTTCTGTCCTCTATAGGTGGTGTATGTGACTGCTACCTTCCCCTATAGATGATATTATATAATATGATATGTTGTTGTTGTGGTTCTGTCCTCCTATAGGTGGTGTATGTGACTGCTACCTTCCCCTATAGATTATATTATATAATATGATATGTTGTTGTTGTGGTTCTGTCCTCCTATAGGTGGTGTATGTGACTGCTACCTTCCCCTATAGATTATATTATATAATATGATATGTTGTTGTTGTGGTTCTGTCCATCTATAGGTGGTGTATGTGACTGCTACCTTCCCCTATAGATTATATTATATAATATGATATGTTGTTGTTGTGGTTCTGTCCTCCTATAGGTGGTGTATGTGACTGTTACCTTCCCCTATAGATTATATTATATAATATGATATGTTGTTGTTGTGGTTCTGTCCTCCTATAGGTGGTGTATGTGACTGCTACCTTCCCCTATAGATTATATTATATAATATGATATGTTGTTGTTGTGGTTCTGTCCTCCTATAGGTGGTGTATGTGACTGCTACCTTCCCCTATAGATTATATTATATAATATGATATGTTGTTGTTGTGGTTCTGTCCATCTATAGGTGGTGTATGTGACTACTACCTTCCCCTATAGATTATATTATATAATATGATATGTTGTTGTTGTGGTTCTGTCCATCTATAGGTGGTGTATGTGACTGCTACCTTCCCCTATAGATTATATTATATAATATGATATGTTGTTGTTGTGGTTCTGTCCATCTATAGGTGGTGTATGTGACAGCTACCTTCCCCTATAGATTATATTATATAATATGATATGTTGTTGTTGTGGTTCTGTCCTCCTATAGGTGGTGTATGTGACTGCTACCTTCCCCTATGTCATGCTGTTGGTCCTGCTGATCCGAGGGGTTACTCTGCCGGGGGCGTGGGAAGGAATCAAGTTCTACCTGTACCCTGACATCTCCCGCCTCTCAGACCCACAGGTAGGTACCGTCGCTCGATTCAACGTGGCCGCCCGGGTTGCCCTTCTCTCTCAGCCACGAGCAGTTAGTGTCTCAGCAACTGTCACCTTCGATCCAACATGGCATCCCTGTCGCCTTCTCTCTCTCAGCCACGAGCAGTTAGTGTCTCAGCAACTGTCACCTCCAACATGGCAGCCTTCTCTCTCCAGCCAGCAGTTAGTGTCTCAGCAACTGTCACCTTCGATCCCAACATCAGCCACGAGCAGGCATCAGCCTGTCGATCCAACATGGCATCCCTGTCGCCTTCTCCCCAAGCTGCTGTTACTCTCTCAACAACTGTCAACCTAGGTCTGCTCGATCCAACATGGCCTCTCGGTCGCCTTCTCTCTAAGCCGTTAGCAGTTTGTCTCACAGCAACTGGGCAAATCTAAATGTGTGCCTTTATAGTGCACTACTTTTGTGCTAGCGTCTTTTACATCAAGCGGCCTCACCCTAAAGTAACAGAAGATAGGCTCCTGCCCCTATGGGCCGTTCTGGCTCCTGCCCCTATGGGCCGTTCTGGATCCTGCCCCTATGGGCCGTTCTGGCCCCTGACCCTGTGAGCCGTTCTGGCCCCTGACCCTGTGAGCCGTTCTGGCCCCTGGCCCAATGGGCCGTTCTGGCCCTATGGGCCGTTCTGGCTCCTGGCCCTAAGGGCCGTTCTGGCTCCTGGCCCTGTGGGCCGTTCTGGCCCCTGACCCTGTGAGCCATTCTGGCCCCTGGCCCTGAGGGCCGTTCTGGCTCCTGGCCCTATGGGCCGTTCTGGCCCCTGACCCTATGGGCCATTCTGGCACCTGGCCCTAAGGGCCGTTCTGGCTCCTGGCCCTAGGGGCCGTTCTGGCACCTGGCCCTATGGGCCGTTCTCGCTCCTAGCCCTAAGGGCCACTCTGACTCAGATAGAACATACCTTTCTTTACATAATGTTGGGCCTTGCACCGTAAGCCCTATACCCCTATACCCTATAACCCCTATACCCCTATACCCCTATACCCTACAACCTATACCCCTATATCCCTATACCCCTACAACCCTATACCCCTATACCCTATACCCCTACAACCCTATACCCCTATACCCCTACAACCCTATACCCCTATACACCTATACCCCTATACCCTATACCCCTACAACCCTATACCCCTATACCCCTACAACCCTATACCCCTACAACCCTATACCCCTTTACCCCTACAACCCTATACCCCTATACCCCTACAACCCTATAACACTATACCCCTATAACCCTATACCCCTATACCATATACCCTATACTCCTATACCATATACCCCTATACCATATACCCCTACAACCCTATACCCCTACAATCCCATAACCCTACACCCCCATACCCCTACAACCCTATACCCCTACAACCCTATAAACCTATACCCCTATACCCCTACAACCCTACACCCCCATACCCCTACAACCCTACACCCCCATACCCCTACAACCCTATACCCCCATACCCCTACAACCCTATACCCCCATACCCCTACAACCCTATACCCCTATATCCCAATATCCCTATACCCCTACAACCCTACACCCCCATAACCCTATACCCCTATAACCCTACACCCCAACCCTATACCCCTACAACCCTATACCCCTACACCCCTACCCAACCCTACACCCCCATACCCCTACAACCCTATACCCCTATACCCCTACAACCCTACACCCCCATACCCCTATAACCCTACACCCCCATACCCTACAACCCTGTACCCCCATACCCCTACAACCCTACACCCCCATACCCCTACAGCCCCTACACCCCCATACCCCTACAACCCTACACCCCCATACCCTACAAACCCTATACCCCTATACCCCTACACCCCTATGCCCCTATCCCTACCCCTATACCCCTACCCCCCTATACAACCCTATACCCCTACCCCTATATATCACCCCTACAACCCTACACCCCATGCCCTATACCCTATAACCCCTATACCCCTATACCCCTACCCTACACCCCTATATGCCCTACAACCCTATACCCCCCAACCCTACCCCATACCCCTATAATGCACCCCCCCATACAACCCTGTGCCCCCCCATACCCCTACAACCCTACACCCCATACCCTACAACCCTACACCCCCATACCCCTACAATACCCCATTACAACCCTGTACCCCTATACCCCTACAACCCTATACCCTATGCCCCCAACCCTACACCCCCTATACCCCTACAACCCAACCCTACTATACCCCCATACCCCTACAACCCTACCCCTTACCCTGTGCCCCCATACCCCTACAACCCTATACCCCTACAACCCTATACCCCTATACCCCTACAACCCTATACCCCTACCCCTATACCCCTACCCCTATACCCCCCTACTACCCTATACCCTATACCCCTACAACCCTATACCCCCATACCCCTACAACCCTACACCCCTATATCCCAATATCCTTATACCCTTACAACAGTACATCCCTATACCCCGATAACGCTATTCACACAGGACTAGTATTACTATAGAACGTCGGGTATGTAAATATTACCCCAGCATGTCAGTTTGTCCAGTGGACGATTCGGTTGAGATTAGTTTCTGCCCATGTACTCATTCCCCCTTTCTGCCCGTTGTACTGTTATGACAGAAGCCCCATTCACAGTTGACTGTTATGACAGAAGCCTGAAGTTCTCTTCTAGGGACAGTCTAATATTGACCTAATGACCTTCAGTTCACATGTCTAGGGACAGTCTAATATTGACCTAATGACCTTCAGTTCACATGTCTAGGGACAGTCTAATATTGACCTAATGACCTTCAGTTCACATGTCTAGGGACTGCCTAATATTGACCTAATGACCTTCAGTTCACATGTCTAGGGACAGTCTAATATTGACCTAATGACCTTCAGTTCACATGTCTAGGGACAGTCTAATATTGACCTAATGACCTTCAGTTCACATGTCTAGGGACAGTCTAATATTGACCTAATGACCTTCAGTTCACATGTCTAGGGACAGTCTAATATTGACCTAATGACCTTCAGTTCACATGTCTAGGGACAGTCTAATATTGACCTAATGACCTTCAGTTCACATGTCTAGGGGCAGTCTAATAGTGACCTAATAACAATGCATATTAACAAGAACCATGGACTTTTAACCTGCAGACATTTAATTACCTGACGGATTTGGCAAGTTATCAATTCATTGGCACAATATTGTCCACTTCTTCGTCTTTTAAAAGTATGGGCACTGGGAAAGTTGATATGTGACAAAAACCGGTCATTCATCTGTAGGCTACGAACATAGCACTTCAGTTCTGACCCAAACTGGGCCCAGTAGCTGTTTAAACTCTGTAATATCCCTCAAAACACAGGGATGACGATTCACACGGGAGAAGTATTATCAGAGGACATTGGAGTTTTCAGAATAAAAAATAAAAAATGTTTTTAGGGCTGGGATAATAAAAATGACTGACATGGCAGATTCGGACGGGACCAAAATTACGGACGTGGTGACTTGTGTCCGTGCACACAATTACATTAGCTGAGCTCCCCCAGTAAAACATGTCTGTTCTGTACCCCCTATACCCCTATACACCTATACCCCTATACCCCTATACCATATATCTCTATATCCCTATACCCCTATACACCTATACCCCTATACCCCTATACCCCTATACCATATATCTCTATATCCCTATACCCTATACCCCTATACCCTATACCCCTATACCCCTATACCCTATATCTCTATATCCCTATACCCTAAAACCCTATACACCTATACCCCTATATCCCTATAACCCTATACACCTATACCCCTATACCCCTATATCCCTATACCCTAAATCCCTATACCCCTATATCCATATACCCCTATATCCCTATACCACTGTACCCTATATCCCTATACCCTGTGCCCCTATATCCCTATGCCTAATGCCCTATGCCCCTATCCCTATGCCCTATATCCCCATGCACCTATACCCTATATCCTATGCCCTACATCCCTATGCCCTGCACATCCCTATGCCCTATTTCCTATACCCTATACCCTATATCCCTATACCCCTACATCCCTATACCCCTATATCCCTATACACCTATACCCTATATCCCTATACCCCTATATCCATATATCCTATACCCCTATACTCTATATCCATATACACCTATACCCCTATACCCCTATACCCTATACCTGACGATAGGAGGTAGAGGTGTAGTGGTGGGGTGTTGACTATAGGAGGTAGAGGTGTATTAGTGGGGTGCTGACGATAGGAGGTAGAGGTGTAGTGGTGGGGTGCTGACTATAGGAGGTAGAGGTGTAGTGGTGGGGTGTTGACTATGGCAGGTAGAGGTGTATTAGTGGGGTGTTGACTATAAGAGGTAGAGGTGTAGTGGTGGGGTGTTGACTATAAGAGGTAGAGGTGTATTAGTGGGGTGCTGACGATAGGAGGTAGAGGTGTAGTGGTGGGGTGCTGACTATAGGAGGTAGAGGTGTAGTGGTGGGGTGTTGACTATGGCAGGTAGAGGTGTAGTGGTGGGGTGTTGACTATAGGAGGTAGAGGTGTAGTGGTGGGGTGTTGACTATAGGAGGTAGAGGTGTAGTGGTGGGGTGTTGACTATAGGAGGTAGAGGTGTAGTGGTGGGGTGTTGACTATAGGAGGTAGAGGTGTAGTGGTGGGGTGTTGACTATAGGAGGTAGAGGTGTAGTGGTGGGGTGTTGACTATAGGAGGTAGAGGTGTAGTGGTGGGGTGTTGACTATAAGAGGTAGAGGTGTAGTGGTGGGGTGTTGACTATAGGAGGTAGAGGTGTAGTGGTGGGGTGCTGACTATAGGAGGTAGAGGTGTAGTGGTGGGGTGTTGACTATAGGAGGTAGAGGTGTAGTGGTGGGGTGTTGACTATAGGAGGTAGAGGTGTAGTGGTGGGGTGCTGACTATAGGAGGTAGAGGTGTAGTGGTGGGGTGTTGACTATAGGAGGTAGAGTTGTAGTGGTGGGTTGTTGACTATAGGAGGTAGAGGTGTAGTGTTGGGGTGTTGACTATAGGAGGTAGAGGTGTAGTGGTGGGGTGTTGACTATAGGAGGTAGAGGTGTAGTGGTGGGGTGTTGACTATAGGAGGTAGAGGTGTAGTGGTGGGGTGCTGACTATAGGAGGTAGTGTAGTGGTGGGGTGCTGACTATAGGAGGTAGAGGTGTAGTGGTGGGGTGTTGACTATAGGAGGTAGAGGTGTAGTGGTGGGGTGCTGACTATAGGAGGTAGAGGTATAGTGGTGGGGTGTTGACTATAGGAGGTAGAGGTGTAGTGGTGGGGTGTTGACTATAGGAGGTAGAGGTGTAGTGGTGGGGTGCTGACTCTAGGAGGTATAGTCAACTTCATATTAGCGTACTGGGTTGAACTGACACCCTCTATATTTCTCGACTGCGTAACACTGCATACCAATGCACTGAAAGCACAACAAGCAGAAAGAGGAGTGGTCTGAAGATTGAGTCAGAGAGAGAGAGAGAAAGAGGAGTGGTCTGAAGATTGAGTCAGAGAGAGAGAGAGAAAGAGGAGTGGTCTGAAGATTGAGTCAGAGAGAGAGAGAGAGGAGTGGTCTGAAGATTGAGTCAGAGAGAGAGAAAGAGGAGTGGTCTGAAGATTGAGTCAGAGAGAGAGAGAGAGAGAGGAGTGGTCTGAAGATTGAGTCAGAGAGAGAGAGAGAGAGGAGTGGTCTGAAGATTGAGTCAGAGAGAGAGAGAGGAGTGGTCTGAAGATTGAGTCAGAGAGAGAGAAGAGGAGTGGTCTGAAGATTGAGTCAGAGAGAGAGAGAGAGAGGAGTGGTCTGAAGATTGAGTCAGAGAGAGAGAGAGGAGTGGTCTGAAGATTGAGTCAGAGAGAGAGAAAGAGGAGTGGTCTGAAGATTGAGTCAGAGAGAGAGAGAGAGAGGAGTGGTCTGAAGATTGAGTCAGAGAGAGAGAGAAAGAGGAGTGGTCTGAAGATTGAGTCAGAGAGAGAGAGAGAGGAGTGGTCTGAAGATTGAGTCAGAGAGAGAGAGAAAGAGGAGTGGTCTGAAGATTGAGTGGTCAGTCAGAGAGAGAGAGAGAGGAGTGGTCTGAAGATTGAGTCAGAGAGAGAGAGAGAGAAAGAGGAGTGGTCTGAAGATTGAGTCAGAGAGAGAGAGAGAGAGAGGAGTGGTCTGAAGATTGAGTCAGAGAGAGAGAGAGAGGAGTGGTCTGAAGATTGAGTCAGAGAGAGAGAGAGAAAGAGAAAAGACAGAGATGAAGGGTATTGAAGTGGGCTGGAGATGACTGGTACAGAGGAATGGCTCCTCCTGAAGTACCAGCAGCTCTTATAGTGTAGCCTATAGCAGGTCCAACATACAAACCCTTTTATAGCAGCTCAAACATACAAACCCTTTTATAGCAGCTCTAATGTACAAACTCTGTTACGGTAATATCCTATAGCAGCTCTAACATACAAACCCTGGTACAGTAATATCCTATAGCAGCTCTAACATACAAACCCTGGTACAGTAATATCCTATAGCAGCTCTAACATACAAACCCTGGTACAGTAATATCCTATAGCAGCTCTAGGTGTTCTCAACTAGCCTACCTGGTTAAATAAAGGTGTTCTCAACTAGCCTACCTGGTTAAATAAAGGTGTTCTCAACTGACCTACCTGGTTAAATAAAGGTGTTCTCAACTGACCTACCTGGTTAAATAAAGGTGTTCTCAACTGGCATACCTGGTTAAATAAAGGTGTTCTCAACTGACCTACCTGGTTAAATAAAGGTGTTCTCAACTGACCTACCTGGTTAAATAAAGGTGTTCTCAACTGACCTACCTGGTTAAATAAAGGTGTTCTCAACTGACCTACCTGGTTAAATAAAGGTGTTCTCAACTGACCTACCTGGTTAAATAAAGGTGTTCTCAACTGACCTACCTGGTTAAATAAAGGTGTTCTCAACTGACCTACCTGGTTAAATAAAGGTGTTCTCAACTAGCCTACCTGGTTAAATAAAGGTGTTCTCAACTGACCTACCTGGTTAAATAAAGGTGTTCTCAACTGACCTACCTGGTTAAATAAAGGTGTTCTCAACTGACCTACCTGGTTAAATAAAGGTGTTCTCAACTGGCCTACCTGGTTAAATAAAGGTGTTCTCAACTGGCCTACCTGGTTAAATAAAGGTGTTCTCAACTGGCCTACCTGGTTAAATAAAGGTGTTCTCAACTGACCTACCTGGTTAAATAAAGGTGTTCTCAACTGGCCTACCTGGTTAAATAAAGGTGTTCTCAACTGACCTACCTGGTTAAATAAAGGTGTTCTCAACTGGCCTACCTGGTTAAATAAAGGTGTTCTCAACTGGCCTACCTGGTTAAATAAAGGTGTTCTCAACTGACCTACCTGGTTAAATAAAGGTGTTCTCAACTGGCCTACCTGGTTAAATAAAGGTGTTCTCAACTGGCCTACCTGGTTAAATAAAGGTGTTCTCAACTGACCTACCTGGTTAAATAAAGGTGTTCTCAACTAGCCTACCTGGTTAAATAAAGGTGTTCTCAACTAGCCTACCTGGTTAAATAAAGGTTAAATAAAAAAATAACATACGAACCCTGCCACGGACAGTTCAACTAGAGTGCCGAACTAGGTACTAGGTAAACTAGGTACTAGGTAATACTAGGTAATACTAGGTACTAGGTAATACTAGGTAATACTAGGTACTAGGTAATACTAGGTAATACTAGGTAATAGGTAATACTAGGTAATACTAGGTAATAGGTAATACTAGGTAATACTAGGTACTAGGTAATACTAGGTAATACTAGGTACTAGGTAATACTAGGTAATACTAGGTAATAGGTAATACTAGGTAATACTAGGTAATAGGTAATACTAGGTAATACTAGGTAATAGGTAATACTAGGTAATACTAGGTAATAGGTAATACTAGGTACTAGGTAATAGGTAATAGCAGTTATTGTACAGTAATATCCTATAGTAGCTCTAACATACAAACCCTGCCACGGACAGTTCAACTAGAGTGCCAAACTAGGTACTAGGTAATACTAGGTAATACTAGGTACTAGGTAATACTAGGTAATACTAGGTACTAGGTAATACTAGGTAATACTAGGTACTAGGTAATACTAGGTACTAGGTAATACTAGGTAATACTAGGTAATAGGTAATACTAGGTAATACTAGGTAATAGGTAATACTAGGTAATACTAGGTAATAGGTAATACTAGGTAATACTAGGTAATAGGTAATACTAGGTACTAGGTAATAGGTAATAGCAGTTATTGTACAGTAATATCCTATAGTAGCTCTAACATACAAACCCTGCCACGGACAGTTCAACTAGAGTGCCGAACTAGGTACTAGGTAATACTAGGTAATACTAGGTACTAGGTAATACTAGGTAATACTAGGTAATAGGTAATACTAGGTAATACTAGGTAATAGGTAATACTAGGTAATACTAGGTAATAGGTAATACTAGGTAATACTAGGTAATAGGTAATACTAGGTACTAGGTAATAGGTAATAGCAGTTATTGTACAGTAATATCCTATAGTAGCTCTAACATACAAACCCTGCCACGGACAGTTCAACTAGAGTGCCAAACTAGGTACTAGGTAATACTAGGTAATACTAGGTAATACTAGGTAATACTAGGTACTAGGTAATACTAGGTACTACTAGGTAATACTAGGTAATACTAGGTAATACTAGGTACTACTAGGTAATACTAGGTAATACTAGGTAATACTAGGTACTAGGTAATAATAGGTACTAGGTAATACTAGGTACTAGGTAATACTAGGTAATAGGTAATACTAGGTAATACTAGGTAATACTAGGTAATAGGTAATACTAGGTAATACTAGGTACTAGGTAATAATAGGTACTAGGTAATACTAGGTAATACTAGGTAATACTAGGTAATAGGTAATACTAGGTACTAGGTAATACTAGGTAATAGGTAATACTAGGTAATAGGTAATACTAGGTACTAGGTAATACTAGGTACTACTAGGTAATACTAGGTAATACTAGGTAATACTAGGTAATAGGTAATACTAGGTACTAGGTAATACTAGGTAATAGGTAATACTAGGTAATAGGTAATACTAGGTACTAGGTAATACTAGATAATAGGTAATACTAGGTAATAGGTAATACTAGGTAATAGGTAATACTAGGTAATAGGTAATAGCAGTTATTGTACAGTAATATCCTATAGTAGCTCTAACATACGAACCCTGCCACGGACAGTACAACTAAAGTGCCGAACTAGGTACTAGGTAATACTAGGTACTAGGTAATACTAGGTACTAGGTAATACTATGTACTAGGTAATACTAGGTACTAGGTAATACTAGGTAATACTAGGTACTAGGTAATACTAGGTAATACTAGGTAATACTAAGTACTAGGTAATACTAGGTACTAGGTAATACTAGGTAATACTAAGTACTAGGTAATACTAGGTACTAGGTAATACTAGGTAATACTAAGTACTAGGTACTAGGTAATACTAGGTAATACTAAGTACTAGGTAATACTAGGTACTAGGTAATACTAGGTAATACTATGTACTAGGTAATACTAGGTACTAGGTAATACTAGGTAATACTAGGTACTAGGTAATACTAGGTAATAGGTAATAGCAGTTATTGTACAGTAATATCCTATAGTAGCTCTAACATACAAACCCTGCCACGGACAGTACAACTAGAGTGCCGAACTAGGTACTAGGTAATACTAGGTACTAGGTAATACTAGGTAATACTAGGTAATACTAGGTACTAGGTACTAGGTAATACTAGGTACTAGGTACTAGGTAATACTAGGTACTAGGTACTAGGTAATACTAGGTACTAGGTAATACTAGGTAATACTAGGTAATACTAGGTACTAGGTAATACTAGGTAATACTAGGTACTAGGTAATACTAGGTAATACTAGGTACTAGGTAATACTAGGTAATACTAGGTACTAGGTAATACTAGGTAATAGGTAATAGCAGTTATTGTACAGTACTATCCTATAGTAGCTCTAACATACGAACCCTGCCACGGACAGTACAACTAGAGTGCCGAACTAGGTACTAGGTAATACTAGGTACTAGGTAATACTAGGTACTAGGTAATACTAGGTAATACTAGGTACTAGGTAATACTAGGTAATAGGTAATACTAGGTACTAGGTAATACTAGGTAATACTAGGTACTAGGTAATACTAGGTACTAGGTAATACTAGGTAATACTAGGTACTAGGTAATACTAGGTAATAGGTAATACTAGGTAATACTAGGTACTAGGTAATACTAGGTACTAGGTAATACTAGGTAATAGGTAATACTAGGTAATAGGTAATACTAGGTACTAGGTAATACTAGGTAATACTAGGTAATACTAGGTAATACTAGGTACTAGGTAATACTAGGTACTAGGTAACACTAGGTAATACTAGGTACTAGGTAATACTAGGTAATAGGTAATACTAGGTAATACTAGGTACTAGGTAATACTAGGTACTAGGTAATACTAGGTAATACTAGGTACTAGGTAATACTAGGTAATACTAGGTAATACTAGGTAGTACTAGGTAATATTAGGTACTAGGTAATACTAGGTAATAGGTAATACTAGGTAATACTAGGTACTAGGTAATACTAGGTACTAGGTAATACTAGGTAATACTAGGTACTAGGTAATACTAGGTAATACTAGGTACTAGGTAATACTAGGTAATAGGTAATACTAGGTAATAGGTAATAGCAGTTATTGTACAGTAATATCCTATAGTAGCTCTAACATACGAACCCTGCCACGGACAGTACTACTAGAGTGCCGAACTAGGTACTAGGTAATACTAGGTAATACTAGGTAATACTAGGTACTAGGTAATACTAGGTAATACTAGGTAATAGGTAATACTAGGTAATACTAGGTAATACTAGGTACTAGGTAATACTAGGTACTAGGTAATACTAGGTAATACTAGGTACTAGGTAATACTAGGTAATAGGTAATACTAGGTAATACTAGGTAATAGGTAATACTAGGTACTAGGTAATACTAGGTACTTGGTAATACTAGGTAATAGGTAATACTAGGTAATACTAGGTACTAGGTAATACTAGGTACTAGGTAATACTAGGTAATAGGTAATACTAGGTACTAGGTAATACTAGGTACTAGGTAATACTAGGTAATACTAGGTACTAGGTAATAGGTAATACTAGGTACTAGGTAATACTAGGTAATAGGTAATACTAGGTACTAGGTAATACTAGGTACTAGGTAATACTAGGTAATACTATGTACTAGGTAATACTAGGTAATACTAGGTACTACTAGGTAATACTAGGTAATACTAGGTAATACTAGGTAATACTAGGTACTAGGTAATACTAGGTACTAGGTAATACTAGGTAATACTAGGTACTAGGTAATACTAGGTAATACTAGGTACTAGGTAATACTAGGTACTAGGTAATACTAGGTAATACTAGGTACTAGGTAATACTAGGTAATACTAGGTAATACTAGGTACTAGGTAATACTAGGTACTAGGTAATACTAGGTAATACTAGGTACTAGGTAATACTAGGTACTTGGTAATACTAGGTAATAGGTAATACTAGGTAATACTAGGTACTTGGTAATA
Organism: Oncorhynchus nerka; assembly: GCF_034236695.1. Lineage (NCBI taxonomy): Eukaryota > Metazoa > Chordata > Actinopteri > Salmoniformes > Salmonidae > Oncorhynchus > Oncorhynchus nerka. The sequence goes on along the minus strand of NC_088397.1, from coordinate 96,224,404 downwards.
CTAGGTAATAGGTAATACTAGGTAATAGGTAATAGCAGTTATTGTACAGTAAGCCAACGAGGCAGAGAGATGAGTAATGCGTTTAATGTTTGAGGCGTCATGACATCACTGGACAGAACAGAGCTCAAGACAGCAGGACAGCTGGGGTTGCCAGGCAACTGATTTTTTTCCCCCTGCGAACGCCAGGATTGTCTGTGTTTATTATTATGGGGTGTTGTTCAGCTGTGAGGACGAGGAGGCTATGACGCGGTGCTAGGGTACTAATAATGGATGACACATTTGTCCGGTTTACATCTGATGAACACGAAACCTCTGGGTTATTAATGATACACAATCTGAGTGTTAGAATCTAGGCTGGCCAGAAATATGTCTCCACTAGGTAAGTACTGGGTCACATAGCTTTGTTACTCTAATGTTTATAGTTCCAGAAATATATCTCCACTAGGTAAGTACTGGGTCATATAGCTTTGTTACTCTAATGTTTAGAGTACCAGAAATATGTCTCCACTAGGTAAGTACTGGGTCGCATAGCTATGTTACTCACATGTTTATAGTACCAGAAATATGTCTCCACTAGGTAAGTACTGGGTCACATAGCTATGTTACTCTAATGTTTATAGTACCAGAAATATGTCTCCACTAGGTAAGTACTGGGTCGCACTAGATTAACGTGTGGCACTGTGGAAACTCTAGTCCTTATCGGGCCTGTGTGCATCCATCGGTGTACACAGTCATCCAGCCAGCCAGTCAGTCAGTCAGCCAGTCAGTCAGTCAGCTAACCAGCCAACCAGTCAGTCAGTCAGCCAACCAGCCAGTCAGCTAGTCAGTCAACCAACCAACCAGCTAGTCAGTCAGCCAGTCAGTCAGCCAGTCAGCTAGTCAGTCAACCAACCAGCTAGTCACCCAGCTAGTCAGTCAGCCAGTCAGCTAGTCAGTCAGACAGCCTGCCAGCTAGTCAGTCAGCCAGTCAGTCAGCCAGTCAGCTAGTCAGCCAGCCAGCCAGTCAGCCAGCCAGCCAGCCAGCCAGCCAGCCAGCCAGCCAGCTAGTCAGTCAGCCAACCAGCCAGTCAGTCAGCCAGTCAGTCAGCCAGCCAGCTAGTCAGTCAGCCAACCAGCCAGTCAGTCAGCCAGTCAGTCAGCCAGTCAGCCAGTCAGTCCTTTACTACACTGGGCTGCTCTCTGCTCTCCATATTGATTGCGGCCTGTCTTTGGTGAACCTCGGGGATAGCGTCTGGATCCAAGCCTGCTGCTTGTCCTAGTCTTTACAGCTGCCATTGACTGCCAATACGCTGTTTATCATGCATGAGATGTGGATACTAGTAGTAGACTCCTCTGTGCTGATTAATGAGGAAGAGGGGATGTGTGAGAGTAAAGGAGAGCCAGGGAAGAAAGAAAAGAGAGAGAGGAAGAAAAAGACAGAGAGCAGGAGAGAGAGAAGAGAGAGAGAAGAAAAGAGAGAGAGAGAAGAAAAGAGAGAGAGAGAAGAAAAGAGAGAGAGAAGAAAAAGACAGAGAGCAGGAGAGAGAGAAGAGAGAGAGAAGAAAAGAGAGAGAGAAGAGAGAGAGAGAGAGAAGAGAGAGAGAAGAGAGAGAGAAGAAAAGAGAGAGAGAAGAAAAGAGAGAGAGAAGAGAGAGAGAGAGACAGAGAGAGAGAGAGAGAGAGAGAGAGAGAGAGAGAGAGAGAGAGAGAGAGAGACAGAGAGAGAGAGAGAGACAGAGAGAGAGAGAGGGGCCGTTGTTTCTGACACCATGTTTAATTAGATTTTAACAGGGACAATACAGGGTTTGTTCTCGCTCTCTGAGGACGGTTGTGTCCCCCTCTCCCTCTCCCCATACTTCACCTCTCCCTCTCCTTCTATCCCTCTCCCCCTCTCCCCATACTTCACCTCTCCCTCTCCTTCTATCCCTCTCCCCTCTCCCTCTTCCCATACTTCACCTCTCCCTCTCCTTCTATCCCTCCCCCTCTCCCTCTTCCCATACTTCACCTCTCCCTCTCCTTCTATCCCTCTCCCCTCTCCCTCTTCCCATACTTCACCTCTCCCTCTCCTTCTATCCCTCTCCCCTCTCCCTCTCCCCATACTTCACCTCTCCCTCTCCTTCTATCCCTCTCCCCTCTCCCTCTCCCTATACTTCACCTCTCCCTCTCCTTCTATCCCTCTCCCCTCTCCCTCTCCCCCTTCACCTCACCCTCTCCCCTTCACCTCTCCTTCTATCTCTCCCTCTCCCTCTCCTTCTATATCTCCCCCTTCACCTCTCCTTCTATCTCTCCCTCTCCCTCTCCTTCTATATCTCCCCTTCACCTCTCCCTCTCCTTCTCCTTCTATCTCTCCCCTCCACCTCTCCTTCTATCCCTCTCTCCCCTCTCCCCCTTCACCTCACCCTCTCCCCCTTCACCTCTCCTTCTATCTCTCCCTCTCCCTCTCCTTCTATATCTCCCCCTTCACCTCTCCCTCTCCTTCTCCTTCTATCTCTCCACCTCCTCCTTCCCCTCTCCCTCTCCTTCTATCTCTCCCCTTCACCTCTCCCTCTCATTTTATCCCTCTCCCCCTCTCCCCTTCACCTCACCCTCTCCCCCTTCACCTCTCCTTCTATATCTCCCCTTCACCTCTCCCTCTCCTTCTCCTTCTATCTCTCCCCCTCCACCTCTCCTTCTATCCCTCTCCCCCTCTCCCTCTCCCCCTTCACCTCACCCTCTCCCCCTTCACCTCTCCTTCTATCTCTCCCTCTCCCTCTCCTTCTATATCTCCCCTTCACCTCTCCCTCTCCTTCTCCTTCTATCTCTCCCCCTCCACCTCTCCTTCTATCTCTCCACCTCCTCCTCTCCCTCTCCTTCTATCTCTCCCCCTTCACCTCTCCCTCTCCTTCTCCTTCTATCTCTCCACCTCCTCCTCCCCCTCTCCCTCTCCTTCTATCTCTCCCCCTTCACCTATCCCTCTCCTTCTATCTCTCCCCTTTTATTCTGATGAGGTCTGATGATTCACTTCTGCTCTCAGAATAATCTGCTGCTTGGGATCTTACTGGAACGTCTTCCACAGCAAAGTGTTGTGTGGTCTGGAAAACAATGATGTTTTATGGAATAGAGATCCTAGTCAATGTCTCTCTGCTTGGTCGGACCATGAGGTTACATCCTACCTTGCGTCCCAACATCACCAAACACCAAACTCTGAAACACTGGCCCTCCATCCATCCAGACTCCAAATTTCAGAATCAGGCAACACATCAAAAAGTATTTCCCTGGACCGGAGCCCTCCTTCAGCCCTCTGAGATGTGGCCTGAGCTGGAGCCATGTCAACTAATCAACAGTAGTTTGTGTGTGTGTGTGTGTGTCTCTCCGTGTGTGTCTCTGTGTGTGTCTCTGTGTGTGTCTCTGTGTCTGTCCGTGAGTGTCTCTCCGTGTGTTTGTGTGTACGAACTGAAAGGACATTAATGAACATCAGAACCATAGAAAGAATGTTATTGGATGGAGGTAGAGATCTGTGTCTGAGAGTTCAGCTAGGTTTCCGTGGAGACAGGGTGCAGGGAGCTAAAACTGTATGGCTGAATGGTGATGTTACACCCCCTTAATGGCACCCTATTCCCTAAATAGTGCACTACTTTTGACCAGGGCCTATAGGGTAGTAGTGCACTATAATAGAGAGTCGTTTGGGACGCAGCTTAGCATGAATCCATTGTGCCTCTCTAAGTTCTGCTCTGTTTGTTCTCTTGGTTTGTACACTCGCTGACACTGTCTCTGTCTAGCTTCATAATCCGCTCTATGTCTGTCTTTTGGATATTTGAAGCTGTAAATATTGATGATAGGAGGGTGCTCTCAGGGTGATCTCAGTGTGATCTCAGGGTGATCTCAGGGTGCTCTCAGGGTGATCTCAGGGTGATCTCAGGGTGCTCTCAGGGTGATCTCAGGGTGCTCTCAGGGTGCTCTCAGGGTGATCTCAGGGTGCTCTCAGGGTGCTCTCAGGGTGCTCTCAGGGTGATCTCAGGGTGATCTCAGGGTGATCTCAGTGTGATCTCAGGGTGCTCTCAGGGTGCTCTCAGGGTGCTCTCAGGGTGATCTCAGGGTGATCTCAGGGTGATCTCAGTGTGTTCTCAAGGTGATCTCAGGGTGCTCTCAGGGTGATCTCAGGGTGCTCTCAGGGTGCTCTCAGGGTGATCTCAGGGTGATCTCAGTGTGATCTCAGGGTGATCTCAGGGTGCTCTCAGGGTGATCTCAGGGTGCTCTCTGGGTGATCTCAGGGTGCTCTCAGGGTGCTCTCAGGGTGATCTCAGGGTGATCTCAGAGTGCTCTCGGGTGCTCTCAGGGTGATCTCAGGGTGCTCTCAGGGTGCTCTCAGGGTGCTCTCAGGGTGCTCTCAGGGTGATCTCAGGGTGCTCTCAGGGTGCTCTCAGGGTGCTTTCAGGGTGCTCTCAGGGTGCTTTCGGGGTGCTTTCAGGGTGCTCTCAGGGTGATCTCAGGGTGCTTTCAGGGTGCTCTCAGGGTGCTCTCGGGGTGCTCTCAGGGTGCTCTCAGGGTGCTTTCAGGGTGATCTCAGGGTGCTCTCAGGGTGATCTCAGGGTGCTCTCAGGGTGATCTCAGGGTGCTCTCAGGGTGCTCTCAGGGTGATCTCAGGGTGCTCTCAGGGTTCTCTCAGGGTGCTCTCAGGGTGCTTTCAGGGTGCTCTCAGGGTGATCTCAGGGTGCTCTCAGGGTGATCTCAGGGTGCTCTCAGGGTGCTCTCGGGGTGCTCTCAGGGTGCTTTCAGGGTGCTCTCGGGGTGCTCTCAGGGTGCTCTCAGGGTGCTTTCAGGGTGCTCTCAGGGTGCTCTCGGGGTGCTCTCAGGGTGCTCTCAGGGTGCTTTCAGGGTGCTTTCGGGGTGCTTTCAGGGTGCTCTCAGGGTGCTCTCAGGGTGCTTTCAGGGTGCTCTCGGGGTGCTCTCAGGGAAATTGTCTCTGAATCTCAAACCAAAAACCCCTCACCCCATTGTCCTAGGCACATCTCCCCTCGGGACTTAAGGAGATATGAGAGGATCAGGTACATGTAGGTATGAGCTAAAATAGGGATAATTCCACGTGGCTTATCAGAGGGCAAGATGGATACCCTGACATCTATTTAACCCTCTGAGATCAAGGGCTAAGGGTTGACTTGATATTCAGCCTCACCTCTGATATTCAGTCTCACCTCTGATATTCAGTCTCACCTCTGATATTCAGCCTTCTACCTCTGATATTCAGTCTTCTACCTCTGATATTCAGTCTCACCTCTGATATTCAGCCTTCTACCTCTGATATTCAGTCTTCTACCTCTGATATTCAGTCTTCTACCTCTGATATTCAGTCTCACCTCTGATATTCAGCCTTCTACCTCTGATATTCAGCCTTCTACCTCTGATATTCAGTCTCACCTCTGATATTCAGTTTCAGCTCTGATATTCAGTCTTCTACCTCTGCACCTATTCAGTCTCACCTCTGATATTCAGTCTTCTACCTCTGATATTCAGTCTATTCAGTCTTCTACCTCTGATATTCAGTCTTCTACCTCTGCACCTATTCAGTCTTCTACCTCTGCACCTATTCAGTCTTCTACCTCTGATATTCAGTCTTCTACCTCTGATATTCAGTCTTCTACCTCTGCACCTATTCAGTCTTCTATCTCTGATATTCAGTCTTCTACCTCTGATATTCAGTCTTCTACCTCTGATATTCAGTTTCACCTCTGATATTCAGTCTTCTACCTCTGATATTCAGTCTCACCTCTGATATTCAGTCTTCTACCTCTGATATTCAGTCTCACCTCTGATATTCAGTCTTCTACCTCTGATATTCAGTCTTCTACCTCTGATATTCAGTCTTCTACCTCTGATATTCAGTCTCACCTCTGATATTCAGCCTTCTACCTCTGATATTCAGTCTTCTACCTCTGATATTCAGTCTCACCTCTGATATTCAGCCTTCTACCTCTGATATTCAGTCTTCTACCTCTGCACCTATTCAGTCTTCTATCTCTGATATTCAGTCTTCTACCTCTGATATTCAGTCTTCTACCTCTGATATTCAGTCTCACCTCTGATATTCAGTCTTCTACCTCTGATATTCAGTCTTCTACCTCTGATATTCAGTATTCTACCTCTGCACCTATTCAGCCTCACCTCTGATATTCAGTCTTCTACCTCTGATATTCAGTCTTCTACCTCTGATATTCAGTCTCACCTCTGATATTCAGTCTTCTACCTCTGATATTCAGTCTTCTACCTCTGATATTCAGTCTTCTACCTCTGATATTCAGTCTCACCTCTGATATTCAGTCTCACCTCTGATATTCAGTCTTCTACCTCTGATATTCAGTCTTCTACCTCTGATATTCAGTCTCACCTCTGATATTCAGCCTTCTACCTCTGATATTCAGTCTTCTACCTCTGATATTCAGTCTTCTACCTCTGATATTCAGTCTCACCTCTGATATTCAGCCTTCTACCTCTGATATTCAGCCTTCTACCTCTGATATTCAGTCTCACCTCTGATATTCAGTTTCAGCTCTGTCTTCTACCTCTGCACCTATTCAGTCTCACCTTCAGATAATCAGTCTTCTACCTCTGCATGTTGCAGAGGTAGAATTTAGTTTGGAATATGAGTGTAAATGAAGCCCAGAGGCAGTTTTAAATGTCTAATCTACTTGGAGGATGTTGATCTATGATTGTTTTGTTCTTCTCCCTGGGAGAGTCTTGAAAGCCTCTGGTTTCTACACTAGAGGTTTGTCTAACTACAGTCATTTGGAACATTGTTTATTTTCCATGACTGTTACAATCAGATGCATGAACTGGTATAGTGCCGTCAAGGTTCAAGGGTCAAGGGTCTAGGGTTCATGCATGCACCATAAAAAAAAAGGTTGCTTATTAAATCTACATTTAAAAAAGCATTGATCTGAATACAAACATGATTCTGATCCTGTTGTCTGTCTTCCTTTGTGTGATGGTGTGTGTGTGATGGTGTGTGTGTGATGGTGTGTGTCTTGTGTCCCTCAGGTGTGGGTGGATGCTGGGACTCAGATCTTCTTCTCCTATGCCATCTGTTTGGGGTGCCTGACGGCCCTGGGGAGCTACAACAGCTACGACAACAACTGTTACAGGTTAGACTGACACACAGACAATACTACCGGTTAGACTGACAATACTACCGGTTAGACTGACAATACTACTGGTTAGACTGACAATACTACCGGTTAGACTGACAATACTAGTTGCACAATACTACAGGTTAGACTGACAATACTACTGGTTAGACTGACAATACTACCGGTTAGACTGCCAATACTACTGGTTAGACTGACAATACTACTGGTTAGACTGACAATACTACGGGTTAGACTGACAATACTACTGGTTAGACTGACAATACTACTGGTTAGACTGACAATACTACCGGTTAGACTGACAATACTACTGGTTAGACTGACAATACTACTGGTTAGACTGACAATACTACGCAGTTGACTGACAATACTACTGGTTAGACTGACAATACTACTGGTTAGACTGACAATACTACTGGTTAGACTGACAATACTACCGGTTAGACTGACAATACTACTGGTTAGACTGACAATACTACTGGTTAGACTGACATACTACGGTTAGACTGACAATACTACTGGTTAGACTGACAATACTACTGGTTAGACTGACAATACTACTGGTTAGACTGACAATACTACTGGTTAGACTGACAATACTACTGGTTAGACTGACAATACTACCGGTTAGACTGACACACAGACAATAGTACAGGTTAGACTGACAATACTACTGGTTAGACTGACAATACTACTGGTTAGACTGACAATACTACTGGTTAGACTGACAATACTACTGGTTAGACTGACAATACTACTGGTTAGACTGACAATACTACTGGTTAGACTGACAATACTACCGGTTAGACTGACACACAGACAATAGTACAGGTTAGACTGACAATACTACTGGTTAGACTGACACACAGACAATACTACTGGTTAGACTGACACACAGACAATACTACTGGTTAGACTGACACACAGACAATACTACCGGTTAGACTGACACACAGACAATACTACCGGTTAGACTGACAATATTACAGGTTAGACTGACACACAGACAATACTACCGGTTAGACTGACAATACTACTGGTTAGACTGACAATACTACTGGTTAGACTGACAATACTACCGGTTAGACTGACAATACTACTGGTTAGACTGACAATACTACTGGTTAGACTGACAATACTACTGGTTAGACTGACAATACTACTGGTTAGACTGACAATACTACTGGTTAGACTGACAATACTACCGGTTAGACTGACACACAGACAATAGTACAGGTTAGACTGACAATACTACTGGTTAGACTGACACACAGACAATACTACTGGTTAGACTGACACACAGACAATACTACTGGTTAGACTGACACACAGACAATACTACCGGTTAGACTGACACACAGACAATACTACCGGTTAGACTGACAATATTACAGGTTAGACTGACACACAGACAATACTACCGGTTAGACTGACAATACTACTGGTTAGACTGACAATACTACTGGTTAGACTGACAATACTACCGGTTAGACTGACAATACTACTGGTTAGACTGACAATACTACTGGTTAGACTGACAATACTACCGGTTAGACTGACAATACTACTGGTTAGACTGACAATACTACAGGTTAGACTGACAATACTATAGGTTAGACTGACAATACTACTGGTTAGACTGACAATACTACCGGTTAGACTGACAATACTACTGGTTAGACTGACAATACTACTGGTTAGACTGACAATACTACGGGTTAGACTGACAATACTACTGGTTAGACTGACAATACTACTGGTTAGACTGACAATACTACCGGTTAGACTGACAATACTACTGGTTAGACTGACAATACTACTGGTTAGACTGACAATACTACTGGTTAGACTGACAATACTACAGGTTAGACTGACAATACTACTGGTTAGACTGACAATACTACCGGTTAGACTGACAATACTACTGGTTAGACTGACAATACTACTGGTTAGACTGACAATACTACTGGTTAGACTGACAATACTACTGGTTAGACTGACAATACTACTGGTTAGACTGACAATACTACAGGTTAGACTGACAATACTACCGGTTAGACTGACACACAGACAATAGTACAGGTTAGACTGACAATACTACTGGTTAGACTGACAATACTACTGGTTAGACTGACAATACTACTGGTTAGACTGACAATACTACTGGTTAGACTGACAATACTACCGGTTAGACTGACAATACTACTGGTTAGACTGACAATACTACTGGTTAGACTGACAATACTACCGGTTAGACTGACAATACTACTGGTTAGACTGACAATACTACTGGTTAGACTGACAATACTACCGGTTAGACTGACAATACTACTGGTTAGACTGACAATACTACTGGTTAGACTGACAATACTACTGGTTAGACTGACAATACTACTGGTTAGACTGACAATACTACTGGTTAGACTGACAATACTACAGGTTAGACTGACAATACTACCGGTTAGACTGACACACAGACAATAGTACAGGTTAGACTGACAATACTACTGGTTAGACTGACACACAGACAATACTACTGGTTAGACTGACACACAGACAATACTACTGGTTAGACTGACACACAGACAATACTACCGGTTAGACTGACAATATTACAGGTTAGACTGACACACAGACAATACTACCGGTTAGACTGACAATACTACTGGTTAGACTGACAATACTACTGGTTAGACTGACAATACTACCGGTTAGACTGACAATACTACTGGTTAGACTGACAATACTACTGGTTAGACTGACAATACTACCGGTTAGACTGACAATACTACTGGTTAGACTGACAATACTACTGGTTAGACTGACAATACTACCGGTTAGACTGACAATACTACTGGTTAGACTGACAATACTACTGGTTAGACTGACAATACTACAGGTTAGACTGACAATACTATAGGTTAGACTGACACACAGACAATACTACTGGTTAGACTGACACACAGACAATACTACTGGTTAGACTGACACACAGACAATACTACCGGTTAGACTGACACACAGACAATACTACCGGTTAGACTGACAATACTACCGGTTAGACTGACAATATTACAGGTTAGACTGACACACAGACAATACTACTGGTTAGACTGACACACAGACAATACTACGGTTAGACTGACAATACTACTGGTTAGACTGACAATACTACTGGTTAGACTGACAATACTACGGTTAGACTGACAATACTACTGGTTAGACTGACACACAGACAATACTACTGGTTAGACTGACAATACTACTGGTTAGACTGACAATACTACTGGTTAGACTGACAATACTACCTGTTAGACTGACAATACTACTGGTTAGACTGACACACAGACAATACTACTGGTTAGACTGACAATACTACTGGTTAGACTGACAATACTTCTGGTTAGACTTACAATACTACCGGTTAGACTGACAATACTACTGGTTAGACTGACAATACTACTGGTTAGACTGACAATACTACTGGTTAGACTGACAATACTACCGGTTAGACTGACAATACTACTGGTTAGACTGACACACAGACAATACTACTGGTTAGACTGACAATACTACTGGTTAGACTGACAATACTACAGGTTAGACTGACAATACTACTGGTTAGACTGACAATACTACTGGTTAGACTGACAATACTACTGGTTAGACTGACAATACTACAGGTTAGACTGACAATACTACAGGTTAGACTGACAATACTACCGGTTAGACTGACACACAGACAATAGTACAGGTTAGACTGACAATACTACTGGTTAGACTGACACACAGACAATTCTACTGGTTAGACTGACACACAGACAATACTACTGGTTAGACTGACACACAGACAATACTACCGGTTAGACTGACACACAGACAATACTACCGGTTAGACTGACAATATTACAGGTTAGACTGACACACAGACAATACTACCGGTTAGACTGATAATACTACTGGTTAGACTGACAATACTACTGGTTAGACTGACAATACTACCGGTTAGACTGACAATACTACTGGTTAGACTGACAATACTACTGGTTAGACTGACAATACTACCGGTTAGACTGACAATACTACTGGTTAGACTGACAATACTACTGGTTAGACTGACAATACTACCGGTTAGACTGACAATACTACTGGTTAGACTGACAATACTACTGGTTAGACTGACAATACTACAGGTTAGACTGACAATACTATAGGTTAGACTGACACACAGACAATACTACTGGTTAGACTGACACACAGACAATACTACTGGTTAGACTGACACACAGACAATACTACTGGTTAGACTGACACACAGACAATACTACCGGTTAGACTGACACACAGACAATACTACCGGTTAGACTGACAATACTACCGGTTAGACTGACAATATTACAGGTTAGACTGACACACAGACAATACTACTGGTTAGACTGACACACAGACAATACTACCGGTTAGACTGACAATACTACTGGTTAGACTGACAATACTACTGGTTAGACTGACAATACTACCGGTTAGACTGACAATACTACTGGTTAGACTGACAATACTACCGGTTAGACTGACAATACTACTGGTTAGACTGACAATACTACTGGTTAGACTGACAATACTACCGGTTAGACTGACAATACTACTGGTTAGACTGACAATACTACTGGTTAGACTGACAATACTACAGGTTAGACTGACAATACTATAGGTTAGACTGACACACAGACAATACTACTGGTTAGACTGACACACAGACAATACTACTGGTTAGACTGACACACAGACAATACTACCGGTTAGACTGACACACAGACAATACTACCGGTTAGACTGACAATACTACCGGTTAGACTGACAATATTACAGGTTAGACTGACACACAGACAATACTACTGGTTAGACTGACACACAGACAATACTACCGGTTAGACTGACAATACTACTGGTTAGACTGACAATACTACTGGTTAGACTGACAATACTACCGGTTAGACTGACAATACTACTGGTTAGACTGACACACAGACAATACTACTGGTTAGACTGACAATACTACTGGTTAGACTGACAATACTACTGGTTAGACTGACAATACTACCTGTTAGACTGACAATACTACTGGTTAGACTGACACACAGACAATACTACTGGTTAGACTGACAATACTACTGGTTAGACTGACAATACTTCTGGTTAGACTTACAATACTACCGGTTAGACTGACAATACTACTGGTTAGACTGACAATACTACTGGTTAGACTGACAATACTACTGGTTAGACTGACAATACTACCGGTTAGACTGACAATACTACTGGTTAGACTGACACACAGACAATACTACTGGTTAGACTGACAATACTACTGGTTAGACTGACAATACTACAGGTTAGACTGACAATACTACTGGTTAGACTGACAATACTACTGGTTAGACTGACAATACTACTGGTTAGACTGACAATACTACAGGTTAGACTGACAATACTACAGGTTAGACTGACAATACTACCGGTTAGACTGACACACAGACAATAGTACAGGTTAGACTGACAATACTACTGGTTAGACTGACACACAGACAATACTACTGGTTAGACTGACACACAGACAATACTACTGGTTAGACTGACACACAGACAATACTACCGGTTAGACTGACACACAGACAATACTACCGGTTAGACTGACAATATTACAGGTTAGACTGACACACAGACAATACTACCGGTTAGACTGACAATACTACTGGTTAGACTGACAATACTACTGGTTAGACTGACAATACTACCGGTTAGACTGACAATACTACTGGTTAGACTGACAATACTACTGGTTAGACTGACAATACTACTGGTTAGACTGACAATACTACTGGTTAGACTGACAATACTACCGGTTAGACTGACAATACTACTGGTTAGACTGACAATACTACTGGTTAGACTGACAATACTACAGGTTAGACTGACAATACTATAGGTTAGACTGACACACACAGACAATACTACTGGTTAGACTGACACACAGACAATACTACTGGTTAGACTGACACACAGACAATACTACCGGTTAGACTGACACACAGACAATACTACCGGTTAGACTGACAATACTACCGGTTAGACTGACAATATTACAGGTTAGACTGACACACAGACAATACTACTGGTTAGACTGACACACAGACAATACTACGGTTAGACTGACAATACTACTGGTTAGACTGACAATACTACTGGTTAGACTGACAATACTACCGGTTAGACTGACAATACTACTGGTTAGACTGACACACAGACAATACTACTGGTTAGACTGACAATACTACTGGTTAGACTGACAATACTACTGGTTAGACTGACAATACTACCTGTTAGACTGACAATACTACTGGTTAGACTGACACACAGACAATACTACTGGTTAGACTGACAATACTACTGGTTAGACTGACAATACTTCTGGTTAGACTTACAATACTACGGTTAGACTGACAATACTACTGGTTAGACTGACAATACTACTGGTTAGACTGACAATACTACTGGTTAGACTGACAATACTACCGGTTAGACTGACAATACTACCGGTTAGACTGACACACAGACAATACTACTGGTTAGACTGACAATACTACTGGTTAGACTGACAATACTACAGGTTAGACTGACAATACTACTGGTTAGACTGACAATACTACTGGTTAGACTGACAATACTACTGGTTAGACTGACAATACTACAGGTTAGACTGACAATACTACAGGTTAGACTGACAATACTACCGGTTAGACTGACACACAGACAATAGTACAGGTTAGACTGACAATACTACTGGTTAGACTGACACACAGACAATTCTACTGGTTAGACTGACACACAGACAATACTACTGGTTAGACTGACACACAGACAATACTACCGGTTAGACTGACACACAGACAATACTACTGGTTAGACTGACAATACTACTGGTTAGACTGACAATACTACTGGTTAGACTGACAATACTACCTGTTAGACTGACAATACTACTGGTTAGACTGACACACAGACAATACTACTGGTTAGACTGACAATACTACTGGTTAGACTGACAATACTTCTGGTTAGACTTACAATACTACCGGTTAGACTGACAATACTACTGGTTAGACTGACAATACTACTGGTTAGACTGACAATACTACTGGTTAGACTGACAATACTACCGGTTAGACTGACAATACTACTGGTTAGACTGACACACAGACAATACTACTGGTTAGACTGACAATACTACTGGTTAGACTGACAATACTACAGGTTAGACTGAAAATACTACCGGTTAGACTGACAATACTACCTGTTAGACTGACAATACTACCGGTTAGACTGACAATACTACTGGTTAGACTGACAATACTACTGGTTAGACTGACAATACTACCGGTTAGACTGACACACAGACAATACTACTGGTTAGACTGACAATACTACTGGTTAGACTGACAATACTACAGGTTAGACTGACAATACTACCGGTTAGACTGACAATACTACCTGTTAGACTGACAATACTACTGGTTAGACTGACAATACTACCGGTTAGACTGACAATACTACTGGTTAGACTGACAATACTACTGGTTAGACTGACAATACTACCGGTTAGACTGACAATACTACTGGTTAGACTGACAATACTACTGGTTAGACTGACAATACTACCGGTTAGACTGACAATACTACTGGTTAGACTGACAATACTACTGGTTAGACTGACAATACTACCGGTTAGACTGACAATACTACCGGTTAGACTGACAATACTACTGGTTAGACTGACAATACTACTGGTTAGACTGACAATACTACTGGTTAGACTGACAATACTACAGGTTAGACTGACAATACTATAGGTTAGACTGACACACAGACAATACTACTGGTTAGACTGACACACAGACAATACTACCGGTTAGACTGACACACAGACAATAGTACAGGTTAGACTGACAATACTACTGGTTAGACTGACACACAGACAATACTACTGGTTAGACTGACACACAGACAATACTACTGGTTAGACTGACACACAGACAATACTACCGGTTAGACTGACACACAGACAATACTACCGGTTAGACTGACAATATTACAGTTTAGACTGACACACAGACAATACTACCGGTTAGACTGACAATACTACTGGTTAGACTGACACACAGACAATACTACCGGTTAGACTGACAATACTACTGGTAAGACTGACAATACTACCGGTTAGACTGACAATACTACTGGTTAGACTGACAATACTACTGGTTAGACTGACACACAGACAATACTACCGGTTAGACTGACAATACTACTGGTTAGACTGACACACAGACAATACTACCGGTTAGACTGACAATACTACTGGTTAGACTGACAATACTACAGGTTAGACTGACAATACTACAGGTTAGACTGACAATACTACCTGTTAGACTGACAATACTACTGGTTAGACTGACAATACTACTGGTTAGACTGACAATACTACTGGTTAGACTGACAATACTACTGGTTAGACTGACAATACTACCTGTTAGACTGACAATACTACCGGTTAGACTGACACACAGACAATACTACCGGTTAGACTGACACACAGACAATACTACCGGTTAGACTTACAATACTACTGGTTAGACTGACACACAGACAATACTACTGGTTAGACTGACACACAGACAATACTACTGGTTAGACTGACACACAGACAATACTACTGGTTAGACTGACACACAGAAAATACTACTGGTTAGACTGACACGCAGAAAATACTACCGGTTAGACTGACAATACTACCTGTTAGACTGACAATACTACTGGTTAGACTGACAATACTACCGGTTAGACTGACAATACTACTGGTTAGACTGACAATACTACTGGTTAGACTGACAATACTACTGGTTAGACTGACAATACTACCTGTTAGACTGACAATACTACAGGTTAGACTGACACACAGACAATACTACCGGTTAGACTGACAATACTACAGGTTATACTGACACACAGACAATACTACCGGTTAGACTGACAATACTACTCGTTAGACTGACAATACTACCGGTTTGACTGACAATACTACCTGTTAGACTGACACACAGACAATACTACCGGTTAGACTGACAATACTACTGGTTAGACTGACACACAGACAATACTACCGGTTAGACTGACAATACTACTGGTAAGACTGACAATACTACCGGTTAGACTGACAATACTACTGGTTAGACTGACAATACTACTGGTTTTACTGACACACAGACAATACTACCGGTTAGACTGACAATACTACTGGTTAGACTGACACACAGACAATACTACCGGTTAGACTGACAATACTACTGGTAAGACTGACAATACTACTGGTTAGACTGACAATACTACTGGTTAGACTGACAATACTACTGGTTAGACTGACAATACTACTGGTTAGACTGACAATACTACCTGTTAGACTGACAATACTACCGGTTAGACTGACACACAGACAATACTACCGGTTAGACTGACACACAGACAATACTACCGGTTAGACTTACAATACTACTGGTTAGACTGACACACAGACAATACTACTGGTTAGACTGACACACAGACAATACTACTGGTTAGACTGACACACAGACAATACTACTGGTTAGACTGACACACAGAAAATACTACTGGTTAGACTGACACACAGAAAATACTACCGGTTAGACTGACAATACTACCTGTTAGACTGACAATACTACTGGTTAGACTGACAATACTACCGGTTTGACTGACAATACTACCTGTTAGACTGACACACAGACAATACTACCGGTTAGACTGACAATACTACCGGTTAGACTGACAATACTACCGGTTAGACTGACACACAGACAATACTACCGGTTAGACTGACAATACTACCGGTTAGACTGACACACAGACAAAACTACTGGTTAGACTGACACACAGACAATACTACCGGTTAGACTGACACACAGCCAATACTACCGGTTAGACTGACACACAGCCAATACTACCGGTTAGACTGACAATACTACCGGTTAGACTGACAATACTACTGGTTAGACTGCCAATACTACCGGTTAGACTGACAATACTACCGGTTAGACTGACAATACTACTGGTTAGACTGACAATACTACCAGTTAGACTGACAATACTACCGGTTAGACTGACAATACTACCGGTTAGACTGACATACAGCCAATACTACCGGTTAGACTGACACACAGACAATACTACCGGTTAGACTGACAATACTACTGGTTAGACTGACACACAGACAATACTACTGGTTAGACTGACACACAGACAATACTACCGGTTAGACTGACACACAGACAATACTACCGGTTAGACTGACAATACTACCGGTTTGACTGACAATACTACCTGTTAGACTGACACACAGACAATACTACCGGTTAGACTGACAATACTACCGGTTAGACTGACAATACTACCGGTTAGACTGACACACAGACAATACTACCGGTTAGACTGACAATACTACGGTTAGACTGACACACAGACAAAACTACTGGTTAGACTGACACACAGACAATACTACGGTTAGACTGACACACAGACAATACTACCGGTTAGACTGACACACAGCCAATACTACCGGTTAGACTGACACACAGCCAATACTACCGGTTAGACTGACAATACTACCGGTTAGACTGACAATACTACTGGTTAGACTGACAATACTACCGGTTAGACTGACAATACTACCGGTTAGACTGACAATACTACTGGTTAGACTGACAATACTACCGGTTAGACTGACAATACTACCGGTTAGACTGACAATACTACCGGTTAGACTGACACACAGCCAATACTACCGGTTAGACTGACACACAGACAATACTACCGGTTAGACTGACAATACTACTGGTTAGACTGACACACAGACAATACTACTGGTTAGACTGACACACAGACAATACTACGGTTAGACTGACACACAGACAATACTACCGGTTAGACTGACAATACTACCTGTTAGACTGACAATACTACCGGTTAGACTGACACACAGACAATACTACGGTTAGACTGACAATACTACCGGTTAGACTGGCAATACTACTGGTTAGACTGACACACAGACAATACTACAGGTTAGACTGACACACAGACAATACTACTGGTTAGACTGACACACAGACAATACTACTGGTTAGACTGACACGCAGAAAATACTACTGGTTAGACTGACACACAGAAAATACTACGGTTAGACTGACACACAGACAATACTACCGGTTAGACTGACAATACTACTGGTTAGACTGACACACAGACAATACTACTGGTTAGACTGACACACAGACAATACTACCGGTTAGACTGACACACAGACAATACTACCGGTTAGACTGACAATACTACCTGTTAGACTGACAATACTACCGGTTAGACTGACAATACTACGGTTAGACTGACAATACTACCGGTTAGACTGACAATACTACGGTTAGACTGACACACAGACAATACTACAGGTTAGACTGACACTACTACTGGTTAGACTGACAATACTACTGGTTAGACCGACACACAGACAATACTACTGGTTAGACTGACACACAGACAATACTACTGGTTAGACTGACACACAGACAATACTACTGGTTAGACTGACACTACTGCTGGTTAGACTGACAATACTACTGGTTAGACTGACACACAGAAAACACTACTGGTTAGACTGACACACAGACAATACTACCGGTTAGACTGACACACAGACAATACTACTGGTTAGACTGACACACAGAAAATACTACCGGTTAGACTGACAATACTACCTGTTAGACTGACAATACTGGTTAGACTGACAATACTACTGGTTAGACTGACACACAGACAATACTACGGTTAGACTGACACACAGACAATACTACTGGTTAGACTGACACACAGACAATACTACGGTTAGACTGACAATACTACCGGTTTGACTGACAATACTACCTGTTAGACTGACACACAGACAATACTACCGGTTAGACTGACAATACTACCGGTTAGACTGACAATACTACCGGTTAGACTGACACACAGACAATACTACCGGTTAGACTGACAATACTACCGGTTAGACTGACACACAGACAAAACTACTGGTTAGACTGACACACAGACAATACTACCGGTTAGACTGACACACAGACAATACTACCGGTTAGACTGACACACAGCCAATACTACGGTTAGACTGACACACCGCCAATACTACCGGTTAGACTGACAATACTACGGTTAGACTGACAATACTACTGGTTAGACTGACAATACTACCGGTTAGACTGACAATACTACCGGTTAGACTGACAATACTACTGGTTAGACTGACAATACTACGGTTAGACTGACAATACTACGGTTAGACTGACAATACTACGGTTAGACTGACACACAGCCAATACTACCGGTTAGACTGACACACAGACAATACTACCGGTTAGACTGACAATACTACTGGTTAGACTGACACACAGACAATACTACTGGTTAGACTGACACACAGACAATACTACCGGTTAGACTGACACACAGACAATACTACCGGTTAGACTGACAATACTACCTGTTAGACTGACAATACTACCGGTTAGACTGACACACAGACAATACTACCGGTTAGACTGACAATACTACCGGTTAGACTGGCAATACTACTGGTTAGACTGACACACAGACAATACTACAGGTTAGACTGACACACAGACAATACTACTGGTTAGACTGACACACAGACAATACTACTGGTTAGACTGACACGCAGAAAATACTACTGGTTAGACTGACACACAGAAAATACTACCGGTTAGACTGACACACAGACAATACTACCGGTTAGACTGACAATACTACTGGTTAGACTGACACACAGACAATACTACTGGTTAGACTGACACACAGACAATACTACGGTTAGACTGACACACAGACAATACTACCGGTTAGACTGACAATACTACCTGTTAGACTGACAATACTACCGGTTAGACTGACAATACTACCGGTTAGACTGACAATACTACCGGTTAGACTGACAATACTACCGGTTAGACTGACACACAGACAATACTACAGGTTAGACTGACACTACTACTGGTTAGACTGACAATACTACTGGTTGACCGACACACAGACAATACTACTGGTTAGACTGACACACAGACAATACTACTGGTTAGACTGACACTACTACTGGTTAGACTGACAATACTACTGGTTAGACTGACACACAGAAAACACTACTGGTTAGACTGACACACAGACAATACTACCGGTTAGACTGACACACAGACAATACTACTGGTTAGACTGACACACAGAAAATACTACCGGTTAGACTGACAATACTACCTGTTAGACTGACAATACTACTGGTTAGACTGACAATACTACTGGTTAGACTGACACACAGACAATACTACGGTTAGACTGACACACAGACAATACTACTGGTTAGACTGACACACAGAAAATACTACGGTTAGACTGACAATACTACCTGTTAGACTGACAATACTACTGGTTAGACTGACAATACTACCGGTTAGACTGACAATACTACTGGTTAGACTGACAATACTACTGGTTAGACTGACAATACTACTGGTTAGACTGACAATACTACCTGTTAGACTGACAATACTACGGTTAGACTGACACACAGACAATACTACCGGTTAGACTGACACACAGACAATACTACCGGTTAGACTTACAATACTACTGGTTAGACTGACACACAGACAATACTACTGGTTAGACTGACACACAGACAATACTACTGGTTAGACTGACACACAGACAATACTACTGGTTAGACTGACACACAGAAAATACTACTGGTTAGACTGACACACAGAAAATACTACCGGTTAGACTGACAATACTACCTGTTAGACTGACAATACTACTGGTTAGACTGACAATACTACCGGTTTGACTGACAATACTACCTGTTAGACTGACACACAGACAATACTACCGGTTAGACTGACAATACTACGGTTAGACTGACAATACTACGGTTAGACTGACACACAGACAATACTACCGGTTAGACTGACAATACTACGGTTAGACTGACACACAGACAAAACTACTGGTTAGACTGACACACAGACAATACTACCGGTTAGACTGACACACAGCCAATACTACCGGTTAGACTGACACACAGCCAATACTACCGGTTAGACTGACAATACTACCGGTTAGACTGACAATACTACTGGTTAGACTGCCAATACTACCGGTTAGACTGACAATACTACCGGTTAGACTGACAATACTACTGGTTAGACTGACAATACTACCAGTTAGACTGACAATACTACCGGTTAGACTGACAATACTACCGGTTAGACTGACATACAGCCAATACTACCGGTTAGACTGACACACAGACAATACTACCGGTTAGACTGACAATACTACTGGTTAGACTGACACACAGACAATACTACTGGTTAGACTGACACACAGACAATACTACCGGTTAGACTGACACACAGACAATACTACCGGTTAGACTGACAATACTACCGGTTTGACTGACAATACTACCTGTTAGACTGACACACAGACAATACTACCGGTTAGACTGACAATACTACCGGTTAGACTGACAATACTACCGGTTAGACTGACACACAGACAATACTACCGGTTAGACTGACAATACTACCGGTTAGACTGACACACAGACAAAACTACTGGTTAGACTGACACACAGACAATACTACCGGTTAGACTGACACACAGACAATACTACCGGTTAGACTGACACACAGCCAATACTACCGGTTAGACTGACACACAGCCAATACTACCGGTTAGACTGACAATACTACCGGTTAGACTGACAATACTACTGGTTAGACTGACAATACTACGGTTAGACTGACAATACTACCGGTTAGACTGACAATACTACTGGTTAGACTGACAATACTACGGTTAGACTGACAATACTACGGTTAGACTGACAATACTACCGGTTAGACTGACACACAGCCAATACTACCGGTTAGACTGACACACAGACAATACTACCGGTTAGACTGACAATACTACTGGTTAGACTGACACACAGACAATACTACTGGTTAGACTGACACACAGACAATACTACCGGTTAGACTGACACACAGACAATACTACCGGTTAGACTGACAATACTACCTGTTAGACTGACAATACTACCGGTTAGACTGACACACAGACAATACTACCGGTTAGACTGACAATACTACCGGTTAGACTGGCAATACTACTGGTTAGACTGACACACAGACAATACTACAGGTTAGACTGACACACAGACAATACTACTGGTTAGACTGACACACAGACAATACTACTGGTTAGACTGACACGCAGAAAATACTACTGGTTAGACTGACACACAGAAAATACTACCGGTTAGACTGACACACAGACAATACTACCGGTTAGACTGACAATACTACTGGTTAGACTGACACACAGACAATACTACTGGTTAGACTGACACACAGACAATACTACCGGTTAGACTGACACACAGACAATACTACCGGTTAGACTGACAATACTACCTGTTAGACTGACAATACTACCGGTTAGACTGACAATACTACCGGTTAGACTGACAATACTACGGTTAGACTGACAATACTACCGGTTAGACTGACACACAGACAATACTACAGGTTAGACTGACACTACTACTGGTTAGACTGACAATACTACTGGTTACCGACACACAGACAATACTACTGGTTAGACTGACACACAGACAATACTACTGGTTAGACTGACACACAGACAATACTACTGGTTAGACTGACACTACTACTGGTTAGACTGACAATACTACTGGTTAGACTGACACACAGAAAACACTACTGGTTAGACTGACACACAGACAATACTACCGGTTAGACTGACACACAGACAATACTACTGGTTAGACTGACACACAGAAAATACTACCGGTTAGACTGACAATACTACCTGTTAGACTGACAATACTACTGGTTAGACTGACAATACTACTGGTTAGACTGACACACAGACAATACTACCGGTTAGACTGACACACAGACAATACTACTGGTTAGACTGACACACAGACAATACTACCGGTTAGACTGACAATACTACCGGTTTGACTGACAATACTACCTGTTAGACTGACACACAGACAATACTACCGGTTAGACTGACAATACTACCGGTTAGACTGACAATACTACCGGTTAGACTGACACACAGACAATACTACCGGTTAGACTGACACACAGACAATACTACCGGTTAGACTGACAATACTACCTGTTAGACTGACAATACTACCGGTTAGACTGACACACAGACAATACTACCGGTTAGACTGACAATACTACCGGTTAGACTGGCAATACTACTGGTTAGACTGACACACAGACAATACTACAGGTTAGACTGACACACAGACAATACTACTGGTTAGACTGACACACAGACAATACTACTGGTTAGACTGACACACAGAAAATACTACTGGTTAGACTGACACACAGAAAATACTACCGGTTAGACTGACACACAGACAATACTACCGGTTAGACTGACAATACTACTGGTTAGACTGACACACAGACAATACTACTGGTTAGACTGACACACAGACAATACTACCGGTTAGACTGACACACAGACAATACTACCGGTTAGACTGACAATACTACCTGTTAGACTGACAATACTACCGGTTAGACTGACAATACTACCGGTTAGACTGACAATACTACCGGTTAGACTGACAATACTACCGGTTAGACTGACACACAGACAATACTACAGGTTAGACTGACACTACTACTGGTTAGACTGACAATACTACTGGTTAGACCGACACACAGACAATACTACTGGTTAGACTGACACACAGACAATACTACTGGTTAGACTGACACTACTACTGGTTAGACTGACAATACTACTGGTTAGACTGACACACAGAAAACACTACTGGTTAGACTGACACACAGACAATACTACCGGTTAGACTGACACACAGACAATACTACTGGTTAGACTGACACACAGAAAATACTACCGGTTAGACTGACAATACTACCTGTTAGACTGACAATACTACTGGTTAGACTGACAATACTACTGGTTAGACTGACACACAGACAATACTACCGGTTAGACTGACACACAGACAATACTACTGGTTAGACTGACACACAGAAAATACTACCGGTTAGACTGACAATACTACCTGTTAGACTGACAATACTACTGGTTAGACTGACAATACTACCGGTTAGACTGACAATACTACTGGTTAGACTGACAATACTACTGGTTAGACTGACAATACTACTGGTTAGACTGACAATACTACCTGTTAGACTGACAATACTACCGGTTAGACTGACACACAGACAATACTACCGGTTAGACTGACACACAGACAATACTACCGGTTAGACTTACAATACTACTGGTTAGACTGACACACAGACAATACTACTGGTTAGACTGACACACAGACAATACTACTGGTTAGACTGACACACAGACAATACTACTGGTTAGACTGACACACAGAAAATACTACTGGTTAGACTGACACACAGAAAATACTACCGGTTAGACTGACAATACTACCTGTTAGACTGACAATACTACTGGTTAGACTGACAATACTACCGGTTTGACTGACAATACTACCTGTTAGACTGACACACAGACAATACTACCGGTTAGACTGACAATACTACCGGTTAGACTGACAATACTACCGGTTAGACTGACACACAGACAATACTACCGGTTAGACTGACAATACTACCGGTTAGACTGACACACAGACAAAACTACTGGTTAGACTGACACACAGACAATACTACCGGTTAGACTGACACACAGCCAATACTACCGGTTAGACTGACACACAGCCAATACTACCGGTTAGACTGACAATACTACCGGTTAGACTGACAATACTACTGGTTAGACTGCCAATACTACCGGTTAGACTGACAATACTACCGGTTAGACTGACAATACTACTGGTTAGACTGACAATACTACCAGTTAGACTGACAATACTACCGGTTAGACTGACAATACTACCGGTTAGACTGACACACAGACAATACTACTGGTTAGACTGACACACAGACAATACTACCGGTTAGACTGACAATACTACCGGTTTGACTGACAATACTACCTGTTAGACTGACACACAGACAATACTACCGGTTAGACTGACAATACTACCGGTTAGACTGACAATACTACCGGTTAGACTGACACACAGACAATACTACCGGTTAGACTGACACACAGACAATACTACCGGTTAGACTGACAATACTACCTGTTAGACTGACAATACTACCGGTTAGACTGACACACAGACAATACTACCGGTTAGACTGACAATACTACCGGTTAGACTGGCAATACTACTGGTTAGACTGACACACAGACAATACTACAGGTTAGACTGACACACAGACAATACTACTGGTTAGACTGACACACAGACAATACTACTGGTTAGACTGACACGCAGAAAATACTACTGGTTAGACTGACACACAGAAAATACTACCGGTTAGACTGACACACAGACAATACTACCGGTTAGACTGACAATACTACTGGTTAGACTGACACACAGACAATACTACTGGTTAGACTGACACACAGACAATACTACCGGTTAGACTGACACACAGACAATACTACCGGTTAGACTGACAATACTACCTGTTAGACTGACAATACTACCGGTTAGACTGACAATACTACCGGTTAGACTGACAATACTACCGGTTAGACTGACAATACTACCGGTTAGACTGACACACAGACAATACTACAGGTTAGACTGACACTACTACTGGTTAGACTGACAATACTACTGGTTAGACCGACACACAGACAATACTACTGGTTAGACTGACACACAGACAATACTACTGGTTAGACTGACACTACTACTGGTTAGACTGACAATACTACTGGTTAGACTGACACACAGAAAACACTACTGGTTAGACTGACACACAGACAATACTACCGGTTAGACTGACACACAGACAATACTACTGGTTAGACTGACACACAGAAAATACTACCGGTTAGACTGACAATACTACCTGTTAGACTGACAATACTACTGGTTAGACTGACAATACTACTGGTTAGACTGACACACAGACAATACTACCGGTTAGACTGACACACAGACAATACTACTGGTTAGACTGACACACAGAAAATACTACCGGTTAGACTGACAATACTACCTGTTAGACTGACAATACTACTGGTTAGACTGACAATACTACGGTTAGACTGACAATACTACTGGTTAGACTGACAATACTACTGGTTAGACTGACAATACTACTGGTTAGACTGACAATACTACCTGTTAGACTGACAATACTACCGGTTAGACTGACACACAGACAATACTACCGGTTAGACTGACACACAGACAATACTACCGGTTAGACTTACAATACTACTGGTTAGACTGACACACAGACAATACTACTGGTTAGACTGACACACAGACAATACTACTGGTTAGACTGACACACAGACAATACTACTGGTTAGACTGACACACAGAAAATACTACTGGTTAGACTGACACACAGAAAATACTACCGGTTAGACTGACAATACTACCTGTTAGACTGACAATACTACTGGTTAGACTGACAATACTACCGGTTTGACTGACAATACTACCTGTTAGACTGACACACAGACAATACTACGGTTAGACTGACAATACTACCGGTTAGACTGACAATACTACCGGTTAGACTGACACACAGACAATACTACCGGTTAGACTGACAATACTACCGGTTAGACTGACACACAGACAAAACTACTGGTTAGACTGACACACAGACAATACTACCGGTTAGACTGACACACAGCCAATACTACCGGTTAGACTGACACACAGCCAATACTACGGTTAGACTGACAATACTACGGTTAGACTGACAATACTACTGGTTAGACTGCCAATACTACCGGTTAGACTGACAATACTACCGGTTAGACTGACAATACTACTGGTTAGACTGACAATACTACCAGTTAGACTGACAATACTACGGTTAGACTGACAATACTACGGTTAGACTGACATACAGCCAATACTACCGGTTAGACTGACACACAGACAATACTACCGGTTAGACTGACAATACTACTGGTTAGACTGACACACAGACAATACTACTGGTTAGACTGACACACAGACAATACTACGGTTAGACTGACACACAGACAATACTACCGGTTAGACTGACAATACTACCGGTTTGACTGACAATACTACCTGTTAGACTGACACACAGACAATACTACCGGTTAGACTGACAATACTACCGGTTAGACTGACAATACTACCGGTTAGACTGACACACAGACAATACTACGGTTAGACTGACAATACTACCGGTTAGACTGACACACAGACAAAACTACTGGTTAGACTGACACACAGACAATACTACCGGTTAGACTGACACACAGACAATACTACCGGTTAGACTGACACACAGCCAATACTACCGGTTAGACTGACACACAGCCAATACTACCGGTTAGACTGACAATACTACCGGTTAGACTGACAATACTACTGGTTAGACTGACAATACTACCGGTTAGACTGACAATACTACCGGTTAGACTGACAATACTACTGGTTAGACTGACAATACTACCGGTTAGACTGACAATACTACCGGTTAGACTGACAATACTACCGGTTAGACTGACACACAGCCAATACTACCGGTTAGACTGACACACAGACAATACTACCGGTTAGACTGACAATACTACTGGTTAGACTGACACACAGACAATACTACTGGTTAGACTGACACGCAGACAATACTACCGGTTAGACTGACACACAGACAATACTACCGGTTAGACTGACAATACTACCTGTTAGACTGACAATACTACCGGTTAGACTGACACACAGACAATACTACCGGTTAGACTGACAATACTACCGGTTAGACTGGCAATACTACTGGTTAGACTGACACACAGACAATACTACAGGTTAGACTGACACACAGACAATACTACTGGTTAGACTGACACACAGACAATACTACTGGTTAGACTGACAGAAAATACTACTGGTTAGACTGACACACAGAAAATACTACCGGTTAGACTGACACACAGACAATACTACCGGTTAGACTGACAATACTACTGGTTAGACTGACACACAGACAATACTACTGGTTAGACTGACACACAGACAATACTACCGGTTAGACTGACACACAGACAATACTACCGGTTAGACTGACAATACTACCTGTTAGACTGACAATACTACCGGTTAGACTGACAATACTACCGGTTAGACTGACAATACTACCGGTTAGACTGACAATACTACCGGTTAGACTGACACACAGACAATACTACAGGTTAGACTGACACTACTACTGGTTAGACTGACAATACTACTGGTTAGACCGACACACAGACAATACTACTGGTTAGACTGACACACAGACAATACTACTGGTTAGACTGACACACAGACAATACTACTGGTTAGACTGACACTACTACTGGTTAGACTGACAATATACTGACACACAGACAATACTACGGTTAGACTGACACACAGACAATACTACTGGTTAGACTGACACACAGAAAATACTACCGGTTAGACTGACAATACTACCTGTTAGACTGACAATACTACTGGTTAGACTGACAATACTGGTTAGACTGACAATACTACTGGTTAGACTGACAATACTACTGGTTAGACTGACAATACTACTGGTTAGACTGACAATACTACCTGTTAGACTGACAATACTACCGGTTAGACTGACACACAGACAATACTACGGTTAGACTGACACACAGACAATACTACCGGTTAGACTTACAATACTACTGGTTAGACTGACACACAGACAATACTACTGGTTAGACTGACACACAGACAATACTACTGGTTAGACTGACACACAGACAATACTACTGGTTAGACTGACACACAGAAAATACTACTGGTTAGACTGACACACAGAAAATACTACCGGTTAGACTGACAATACTACCTGTTAGACTGACAATACTACTGGTTAGACTGACAATACTACCGGTTTGACTGACAATACTACCTGTTAGACTGACACACAGACAATACTACCGGTTAGACTGACAATACTACCGGTTAGACTGACAATACTACCGGTTAGACTGACACACAGACAATACTACGGTTAGACTGACAATACTACCGGTTAGACTGACACACAGACAAAACTACTGGTTAGACTGACACACAGACAATACTACCGGTTAGACTGACACACAGCCAATACTACCGGTTAGACTGACACACAGCCAATACTACCGGTTAGACTGACAATACTACCGGTTAGACTGACAATACTACTGGTTAGACTGCCAATACTACCGGTTAGACTGACAATACTACGGTTAGACTGACAATACTACTGGTTAGACTGACAATACTACCAGTTAGACTGACAATACTACCGGTTAGACTGACAATACTACGGTTAGACTGACATACAGCCAATACTACTGGTTAGACTGACACACAGACAATACTACGGTTAGACTGACAATACTACTGGTTAGACTGACACACAGACAATACTACTGGTTAGACTGACACACAGACAATACTACCGGTTAGACTGACACACAGACAATACTACCGGTTAGACTGACAATACTACCGGTTTGACTGACAATACTACCTGTTAGACTGACACACAGACAATACTACCGGTTAGACTGACAATACTACCGGTTAGACTGACAATACTACCGGTTAGACTGACACACAGACAATACTACCGGTTAGACTGACAATACTACCGGTTAGACTGACACACAGACAAAACTACTGGTTAGACTGACACACAGACAATACTACCGGTTAGACTGACACACAGACAATACTACCGGTTAGACACACAGACAATAGCCAATACTACCGGTTAGACTGACAATACTACGGTTAGACTGACAATACTACTGGTTAGACTGACAATACTACGGTTAGACTGACAATACTACTGGTTAGACTGACAATACTACTGGTTAGACTGACAATACTACCGGTTAGACTGACAATACTACCTGGTTAGACTGACAATACTACTGGTTAGACTGACACACAGCCAATACTACGGTTAGACTGACACACAGACAATACTACCGGTTAGACTGACAATACTACTGGTTAGACTGACACACAGACAATACTACTGGTTAGACTGACACACAGACAATACTACCGGTTAGACTGACACACAGACAATACTACCGGTTAGACTGACAATACTACCTGTTAGACTGACAATACTACCGGTTAGACTGACACACAGACAATACTAGGTTAGACTGACAATACTACCGGTTAGACTGGCAATACTACTGGTTAGACTGACACACAGACAATACTACAGGTTAGACTGACACACAGACAATACTACTGGTTAGACTGACACACAGACAATACTACTGGTTAGACTGACACAGAAAATACTACTGGTTAGACTGACACACAGAAAATACTACCGGTTAGACTGACACACAGACAATACTACGGTTAGACTGACAATACTACTGGTTAGACTGACACACAGACAATACTACTGGTTAGACTGACACACAGACAATACTACCGGTTAGACTGACACACAGACAATACTACGGTTAGACTGACAATACTACCTGTTAGACTGACAATACTACCGGTTAGACTGACAATACTACCGGTTAGACTGACAATACTACCGGTTAGACTGACAATACTACCGGTTAGACTGACACACAGACAATACTACAGGTTAGACTGACACTACTACTGGTTAGACTGACAATACTACTGGTTAGACTGACAATACTACTGGTTAGACTGACACACAGACAATACTACTGGTTAGACTGACACACAGACAATACTACTGGTTAGACTGACACTACTACTGGTTAGACTGACAATACTACTGGTTAGACTGACACACAGAAAACACTACTGGTTAGACTGACACACAGACAATACTACCGGTTAGACTGACACACAGACAATACTACTGGTTAGACTGACACACAGAAAATACTACGGTTAGACTGACAATACTACCTGTTAGACTGACAATACTACTGGTTAGACTGACAATACTACTGGTTAGACTGACAATACTACTGGTTAGACTGACACACAGACAATACTACTGGTTAGACTGACACACAGACAATACTACCGGTTAGACTGACAATACTACCGGTTTGACTGACAATACTACCTGTTAGACTGACACACAGACAATACTACCGGTTAGACTGACAATACTACCGGTTAGACTGACAATACTACCGGTTAGACTGACACACAGACAATACTACCGGTTAGACTGACACACAGACAATACTACCGGTTAGACTGACAATACTACCTGTTAGACTGACAATACTACCGGTTAGACTGACACACAGACAATACTACCGGTTAGACTGACAATACTACCGGTTAGACTGGCAATACTACTGGTTAGACTGACACACAGACAATACTACAGGTTAGACTGACAATACTACTGGTTAGACTGACACACAGACAATACTACTGGTTAGACTGACACGCAGAAAATACTACTGGTTAGACTGACAGAAAATACTACCGGTTAGACTGACAATACTACTGGTTAGACTGACAATACTACTGGTTAGACTGACACACAGACAATACTACTGGTTAGACTGACACAATACTACTACCGGTTAGACTGACACAGACAATACTACCGGTTAGACTGACAATACTACCTGTTAGACTGACAATACTACCGGTTAGACTGACAATACTACCGGTTAGACTGACAATACTACCGGTTAGACTGACAATACTACCGGTTAGACTGACACACAGACAATACTACAGGTTAGACTGACACTACTACTGGTTAGACTGACAATACTACTGGTTAGACCGACACACAGACAATACTACTGGTTAGACTGACACACAGACAATACTACTGGTTAGACTGACACTACTACTGGTTAGACTGACAATACTACTGGTTAGACTGACACACAGAAAATACTACTGGTTAGACTGACACACAGACAATACTACTGGTTAGACTGACACACAGACAATACTACTGGTTAGACTGACACACAGAAAATACTACCGGTTAGACTGACAATACTACCTGT
Source organism: Oncorhynchus nerka (assembly GCF_034236695.1). Classification (NCBI taxonomy): domain Eukaryota; kingdom Metazoa; phylum Chordata; class Actinopteri; order Salmoniformes; family Salmonidae; genus Oncorhynchus; species Oncorhynchus nerka. Next base: position 96,191,930 of record NC_088397.1, on the reverse strand, counting down.
TAGACTGACAATACTACTGGTTAGACTGACAATACTACTGGTTAGACTGACACACAGACAATACTACCGGTTAGACTGACACACAGACAATACTACTGGTTAGACTGACACACAGAAAATACTACCGGTTAGACTGACAATACTACCTGTTAGACTGACAATACTACTGGTTAGACTGACAATACTACCGGTTAGACTGACAATACTACTGGTTAGACTGACAATACTACTGGTTAGACTGACAATACTACTGGTTAGACTGACAATACTACCTGTTAGACTGACAATACTACCGGTTAGACTGACACACAGACAATACTACCGGTTAGACTGACACACAGACAATACTACCGGTTAGACTGACAATACTACTGGTTAGACTGACACACAGACAATACTACTGGTTAGACTGACACACAGACAATACTACTGGTTAGACTGACACACAGACAATACTACTGGTTAGACTGACACACAGAAAATACTACTGGTTAGACTGACACACAGAAAATACTACCGGTTAGACTGACAATACTACCTGTTAGACTGACAATACTACTGGTTAGACTGACAATACTACCGGTTTGAGACAATACTACCTGTTAGACTGACACACAGACAATACTACCGGTTAGACTGACAATACTACGGTTAGACTGACAATACTACCGGTTAGACTGACACACAGACAATACTACAACTGACAATACTGGTTAGACTGACACACAGACAAAACTACTGGTTAGACTGACACACAGACAATACTACTGGTTAGACTGACACACAGCCAATACTACTGGTTAGACTGACACACAGAAAATACTACCGGTTAGACTGACAATACTACCTGTTAGACTGACAATACTACTGGTTAGACTGCCAATACTACCGGTTAGACTGACAATACTACTGGTTAGACTGACAATACTACTGGTTAGACTGACAATACTACCAGTTAGACTGACAATACTACCGGTTAGACTGACAATACTACCGGTTAGACTGACATACAGCCAATACTACCGGTTAGACTGACACACAGACAATACTACGGTTAGACTGACAATACTACTGGTTAGACTGACACACAGACAATACTACTGGTTAGACTGACACACAGACAATACTACCGGTTAGACTGACACAGACAATACTACCGGTTAGACTGACAATACTACCGGTTTGACTGACAATACTACCTGTTAGACTGACACACAGACAATACTACCGGTTAGACTGACAATACTACCGGTTAGACTGACAATACTACCGGTTAGACTGACACACAGACAATACTACCGGTTAGACTGACAATACTACCGGTTAGACTGACACACAGACAAAACTACTGGTTAGACTGACACACAGACAATACTACCGGTTAGAC
>NC_088397.1:96175543-96178043 GCF_034236695.1 Oncorhynchus nerka | reverse complement strand
CACGCTGAGTGTCACATTGATAGTCACATTGATAGTCACGCTTAGAGTCACTCTGAGTGTCACATTGATAGTCACGCTTAGAGTCACGCTGAGTGTCACATTGATAGTCACGCTTAGAGTCACGCTGAGTGTCACATTGATAGTCACATTGATAGTCACGCTTAGAGTCACTCTGAGTGTCACATTGATAGTCACACTGAGTGTCACGCTGAGTGTCACATTGATAGTCACGCTGAGTGTCACATTGATAGTCACATTGATAGTCACTCTGAGTGTCACATTGATAGTCACACTGAGTGTCACATTGATAGTCACACTGATAGTCACACTGATAGTCACACTGAGTCTCACGTTGATAGTCATGTTGATAGTCACATCGATAGTCACATTGATAGTCACACTGATATTCACACTGATAGTCACATTGATAGGCACACTGATAGTCACACCGATAGTCACACTGATAGTCACACCGATAGTCACATTGATAGTCACACTGATAGTCACACCGATAGTCACATTGATAGTCACATTGATAGTCACACTGATAGTCACACTGATAGTCACACTGATAGTCACATCGATAGTCACACTGATAGTCACATTGATAGTCACACTGATAGTCACACTGATAGTCACACTGATAGTCAAACTCCAGTCTCCCTTTCACTGCTCTTAAATGCAAGTAAAACTAAATGCATGCTCTTCAACCGATCGCTGCCTGCACCTGCCCGCTGCCTGCACCTGCCCGCCTGTCCAGCATCACTACTCTGGACGGCTCTGACTTAGAATATGTGGACAACTACAAATACCTAGGTGTCTGGTTAGACTGTAAACTCTCCTTCCAGACTCACATTAAGCATCTCCAATCCAAAATTAAATATAAAATCGCTTCCTATTTTGCAACAAAGCATCCTTCACTCATGCTGCCAAACATACCGTAAACTGACTATCCTACCGATCCTGACTTCGGCGATGTCATTTACAAAATAGTCTCCAACACTCTACTCAGCAAACTGGATTCAGTCTATCACAGTGCCATCCGTTTTGTCACCAAAGCCCCATATACTACCCACCACTGCGACCTGTATGTTCTCGTTGGCTAGCCCTCGCTTCAATTTCGTTGCCAAACCCACTGGCTCCAGGTCATCTATAAGTCTTTGCTAGGTAAAGCCCCGCCTTATCTCAGCTCACTGGTCACCATAGAGGCACCCACCTGTAGCACGCGCTCCAGCAAGTATATTTCACTGGTCAACCCCAAAGCCAATTCCCCACTCGCCATCATGGCTAAATTATATATTTTTAACACTTACGGAGGAATAGACGTGTGTGAAGAGCGTATGGAGAGAAGCAGGTGTTAGATGAATTTAGTTCTTATGTGTTCATTAACCAATTCAATTAATTAATTCAATTTAAAACACTCAGCGTTGTCCGTTTCTAAGAATTCATAAGATCCTTATTTGCATGAAATAGACAGAGACCAGTCAACCGAAATTAGCCAATAGCGTTTATTCTCGAGAGCGTCATAATACCATGTACATTGGTTTATATACCTCACATTTCGTCATAGTGTCTTAAATGCCCCTCCTCCTCTCCGACAAGGACAAAGCAGCTTCTGAAGTCCATTCCAACCCACTAACGCACATACATGACACACTATATCTGGATTATCTCCGGAAGTCTCACCACAGTTTATTACCATTTAGCTGACAGTTCCAGTCCCCCCCCCCAGATACAGAAAACATGGAGGGGCTCTCCCTGTCCTATCTTATCTCCCCAGAGTTACAGCCAGGTCGGTTCAAACATAGGTTAATGACCCTCTTTGTTTTCGTTAAACACACACACATGCATTCCTCTCTTCCCCCCTCCAACCTAGTTGGAGCTGTGTTTATTATTTTTAATTACTCCTTGTTCATGCTACCTCTAATCCCTAATGGTTAAGTTTCTGGGTAGAATTATTTAATAATTTATCTTAAACCTTGATAAAATATCTTAACAGCAGGCTAGTGAGGTCTGGTAAGGCATGTTGAGAGAAGCAGGCTAGTGAGGTCTGGTAGGGCATGTTGAGAGAAGCAGGCTAGTGAGGTCTGGTAGGGCATGTTGAGAGAAGCAGGCTAGTGAGGTCTGGTAAGGCATGTTGAGAGAAGCAGGCTAGTGAGGTCTGGTAGGGCATGTTGAGAGAAGCAGGCTAGTGAGGTCTGGTAGGGCATGTTGAGAGAAGCAGGCTAGTGAGGTCTGGTAGGGCATGTTGAGAGAAGCAGGCTAGTGAGGTCTGGTAGGGCATGTTGAGAGAAGCAGGCTAGTGAGGTCTGGTAGGGCATGTTGAGAGAAGCAGGCTAGTGAGGTCTAGGGCATGTTGAGAGAAGGGCATGAGGTCTGGTGCATGTTGAGAGAAGCAGGCTAGTGAGGTCTGGTAGGGCATGTTGAGAGAAGCAGGCTGAGAGAAGCAGTGAGGTCTGGTAGGGCATGTTGAGAGAAGCAGGCTAGTGAGGTCTGGTAG
>NC_088397.1:96128865-96163865 GCF_034236695.1 Oncorhynchus nerka | reverse complement strand
GGTCACCATAGAGGCACCCACCTGTAGCACGCGCTCCAGCAAGTATATTTCACTGGTCAACCCCAAAGCCAATTCCCCACTCGCCATCATGGCTAAATTATATATTTTTAACACTTACGGAGGAATAGACGTGTGTGAAGAGCGTATGGAGAGAAGCAGGTGTTAGATGAATTTAGTTCTTATGTGTTCATTAACCAATTCAATTAATTAATTCAATTTAAAACACTCTGTCCGTTTCTAAGAATTCATAAGATCCTTATTTGCATGAAATAGACAGAGACCAGTCAACCGAAATTAGCCAATAGCGTTTATTCTCGAGAGCGTCATAATACCATGTACATTGGTTTATATACCTCACATTTCGTCATAGTGTCTTAAATGCCCCTCCTCCTCTCCGACAAGGACAAAGCAGCTTCTGAAGTCCATTCCAACCCACTAACGCACATACATGACACACTATATCTGGATTATCTCCGGAAGTCTCACCACAGTTTATTACCATTTAGCTGACAGTTCCAGTCCCCCCCCCCCAGATACAGAAAACATGGAGGGGCTCTCCCTGTCCTATCTTATCTCCCCAGAGTTACAGCCAGGTCGGTTCAAACATAGGTTAATGACCCTCTTTGTTTTCGTTAAACACACACACATGCATTCCTCTCTTCCCCCCTCCAACCTAGTTGGAGCTGTGTTTATTATTTTTTAATTACTCCTTGTTCATGCTACCTCTAATCCCTAATGGTTAAGTTTCTGGGTAGAATTATTTAATAATTTATCTTAAACCTTGATAAAATATCTTAACAGCAGGCTAGTGAGGTCTGGTAAGGCATGTTGAGAGAAGCAGGCTAGTGAGGTCTGGTAGGGCATGTCTGGTAGGGCATGTTGAGAGAAGCAGGCTAGTGAGGTTGAGGGCATGTTGAAGCAGGCTAGTGAGGTCTGGTAGGGCATGTTGAGAGAAGCAGGCTAGTGAGGTCTGGTAAGGCATGTTGAAGGCAGAAGAAGCAGGCTAGTGAGGGCATGTTGAGAGAAGCAGGCTAGTGAGGTCTGGTAAGGCATGTTGAGAGAAGCAGGCTAGTGAGGTCTGGTAGGGCATGTTGAGAGAAGCAGGCTAGTGAGGTCTGGTAGGGCATGTTGAGAGAAGCAGGCTAGTGAGGTCTGGTAGGGCATGGCAGGCTGTTGGTAGAGAAGCAGGCTAGTGAGGTCTGGTAGGGCATGTTGAGAGAAGCAGGCTAATGAGGTCTGGTAGGGCATCAGGCTGTGAGGTCTGGTAGGGCATGTGAGGGCTGAAGAGAAGAAGCAGGCTAGTGAGGGCTGGTAGGGCATGTTGAGAGAAGCAGGCTAGTGAGGTCTGGTAGGGCATGTTGAGAGAAGCAGGCTGTGAGGTCTGGTAGGGCTAGTGAGGTCTGGTAGGGCATGTTGAGAGAAGCAGGCTAGTGAGGTCTGGTAGGGCATGTTGAGAGAGGCTATGAGGTCTGGTAGGGCATGTTGAGAGAAGCAGGCTAGTGAGGTCTGGTAGGGCATGTTGAGAGAAGCAGGCTAGTGAGGTCTGGTGGGCATGTTGAGAGAAGCAGGCTAGTGAGGTCTGGTAGGGCTGTTGAGAGAAGCAGGCTAAATAAATGAGGTCTAATGTTGAGAGAAGCAGGCTAGTTCTGGTAGGGCATGTTGAGAGAAGTAGTGAGGTCTGGTAGGGCATGTTGAGAGAAGCAGGCTAGTGAGGGCTGGTAGGGCATGTTGCCTAGTGAGGGCGGCCATGTTGAGAGAAGCAGGCTAGTGAGGGCTAGGGCATGTTGAGAGAAGCAGGCTAGTGAAGGGCATGTTGAGAAAGCAGGCTAGTGAGGGGCTTAGGGCATGTTGAAGAAGCAGTAGTGAGGTCCAGGCTAGTGAGGTCTGGTAGGGCATGTTGAGAGAAGCAGGCTAGTGAGGTCTGGTAGGGCATGTTGAGAGAAGCAGGCTAGTGAGGTCTGGTAGGGCATGTTGAGAGAAGCAGGCTAGTGAGGTCTGGTAGGGCATGTTGAGAGAAGCAGGCTAGTGAGGTCTGGTAGGGCATGTTGAGAGAAGCAGGCTAGTGAGGGCTGGTCATGTTGAACAGGCTAGTGAGGTCTGGTAAGGCATGTTGAGAGAAGCAGGCTAGTGAGGGCTGGTAAGGCATGTTGAGAGAAGCAGGCTAGTGAGGGCTGGTAGGGTATACGGATATCTAAAGATATGAGCATGAAAGTGAAGTGGATATAATTGGACCTGAGCATACAAGAGACTAGTGCCTACTGCTTAAATAAATTTTTAACAGTGAGTTCTTTAGATCAGGATTGCCAAGGAGGGCGGCCGCGTGTGTTAGCAAAGCAAAGGTCCTCGGTTCGAACCAGGCACATGCCGAACAAGGAGGAAGTGATATTCGCTAAGTCCGTAACACTCACATCACTGGAGATAGCATTACCATGAGGGCTCAGATATAAACCATATGTGAGGCGGAGGATGCGAAACGGACCTTAGATCCATTGTCCCACCTCAGCAGGATCTAATGAGAATCTCCCTTCCCCTTCTCTCCCCAATCTGTCCTATCTTCCTGTCCTCCTCTCCCTCCACTACAGAGTATGATGTTCCTGAACACCCCCAGTCCAGATCTCAGTCATAAAACACCTCTCCTCTCCCTCTCTCCCTCTACAGAGGATGACTTTCCTGACCACCCCCAGTCCAGATCTGGTGATGAGAGGTAAACTGGCTGGTATGAGCCCCTTCACCATCAGACCCAAGCCCAGCAAAGAGTCAAAGAAAGCTGCAAAGATCGCTACCATCACAGAGAAGGAGACCCATTTCTAACACTTCTCCAAGTCCAACCACTGACCAAGCCTCTATCTGTCTGTCCCCAACCACAACCACAATGAAGACAACAACAAACAACAAACAAAACAAACAACAAACAAAACAAACAACAAACAAAACAAACAACAAACAAAACAAACAACAAACAAAACAAACAACAAACAGACGATAATAAAGGACTGTTTTATTTAGGTTTTTTTTTTTTTTTTTAAGAGAAAGAAGTTATCACATAATTATTAGTCTTGCTTCTTCTTTTTTTGCACAAACTTTATTAACACATCATCTACGTTAACATTATGACTAAAGAGATCATTTTTAACGATTAGAAGAATATCAAGTTTATTGATTGAGATCGGCATGATATCGTGCAGGTATTCGTGTCACTAGTGTTTTACTGTACAACTGTAGGTCTTTATCTAACTCATTCACTGAGTATACAAAACATTAAGAACACCTTCCATGCCCCCTATTACTCAATTCGTCAGGGGGGATGGACTCTACAAGGTGTCGAAAGCGTTTCCACAGAGATGCTGGCCCCTTGTTGACTCCAATGCTTCCCCACAGTGGTGTCAAGTTGGCTGGATGTCCTTTGGGTTGGTGGACCATTATTGATACACACAGGAATCTATTGATCATGAAAACCCACGGCAGCACCTACTAACATATCCCGTTCAAAGGCCTATTCACCTTCTGAATAAAACACATACACAATACATGTCTCAATTATCTCAATGCTTAAAAATCTATCTTTAACATGTCTCCTCCCCTTCATTTACACTGCTTAAAATGGATTTAACAAGCGAGATCAATAAGAGATCATAGCTTTCACCTGAATTCACCTGGTCGGTCTATGTCATGGAAAGAGCAGTGGTTCTTAATGTTTTGTCCAGTCAGTGTACAGCAGTACTGCTGGAACCTTGCTGAAGTGTATTTTGTGTTTAGAGAGATTATTATACATTTATAGAGAGAACCTACTTCCCAGAGTTATTATACATTTATAGAGAGAACCTCCTTCCCAGGGTTATTATACATTTATAGAGAGAACCTACTTCCCAGGGTTGTTATCAACTTATAGAGAGAACCTCCTTCCCAGGGTTATTATACATTTATAGAGAGAACCTCCTTCCCAGGGTTGTTATCAACTTATAGAGAGAACCTCCTTCCCAGGGTTATTATACATTTATAGAGAGAACCTCCTTCCCAGGGTTGTTATCAACTTATAGAGAGAACCTCCTTCCCAGGGTTGTTATCAACTTATAGAGAGAACCTCCTTCCCAGGGTTGTTATCAACTTATAGAGAGAACCTCCTTCCCAGGGTTGTTATCAACTTATAGAGAGAACCTCCTTCCCAGGGTTGTTATCAACTTATAGAGAGAACCTCCTTCCCAGGGTTGTTATCAACGTATAGAGAGAACCTCCTTCCCAGGGTTATTATACATTTATAGAGAGAACCTCCTTCCCAGGGTTGTTATCAATTTATAGAGAGAACCTCCTTCCCAGGGTTGTTATCAACTTATAGAGAGAACCTCCTTCCCAGGGTTGTTATCAACTTATAGAGAGAACCTCCTTCCCAGGGTTGTTATCAACTTATAGAGAGAACCTCCTTCCCAGGGTTGTTATCAACTTATAGAGAGAACCTCCTTCCCAGGGTTATTATAATTTATAGAGAGAACCTCCTTCCCAGGGTTGTTATCATTTATAGAGAGAACCTCCTTCCCAGGGTTGTTATCAACGTATAGAGAGAACCTCCTTCCCAGGGTTGTTATCAACTTATAGAGAGAACCTCCTTCCCAGGGTTGTTATCAACTTATAGAGAGAACCTCCTTCCCAGGGTTGTTATCAACTTATAGAGAGAACCTCCTTCCCAGGGTTATTATACATTTATAGAGAGAACCTCCTTCCCAGGGTTGTTATCAACTTATAGAGAGAACCTCCTTCCCAGGGTTGTTATCAACTTATAGAGAGAACCTCCTTCCCAGGGTTGTTATACATTTATAGAGAGAACCTCCTTCCCAGGGTTGTTATCAACTTATAGAGAGAACCTACTTCCCAGGGTTGTTATCAACTTATAGAGAGAACCTCCTTCCCAGGGTTGTTATCAACTTATAGAGAGAACCTCCTTCCCAGGGTTGTTATACATTTATAGAGAGAACCTCCTTCCCAGGGTTGTTATCAACTTATAGAGAGAACCTCCTTCCCAGGGTTGTTATCAACTTATAGAGAGAACCTCCTTCCCAGGGTTGTTATCAACGTATAGAGAGAACCTCCTTCCCAGGGATGTTATAAACTTCTAGAGAGAACCTACTTCCCAGGGTTGTTATACATTTATAGAGAGAACCTCCTTCCCAGGTTTGCAAAATTAAATTAACTTTCCCCAAGTTCCTGGGTCTTCCAGAAACTCTGGTTGGAGTATTTGCTCCCAGCTACCCCCGTGATTCTGGGGGTAGCTTCCTAGTCTTAAAGAGGCAGTAGGGCACTGTGCGCCAGCCCTGGTTGAAAGTTCCTTAAAAAGGCAGTAGGGCACTGTGCGCCAGCCCTGGTTGAAAGGTCCTTAAAGAGGCAGTAGGGCACTGAGCTCCAGCCCTGGTTGAAAGGTCCTTAAAAAGGCAGTAGGGCACTGTGCGCCAGCCCTGGTTGAAAGGTCCTTAAAAAGGCAGTAGGGCACTGTGCGCCAGCCCTGGTTGAAAGGTCCTTAAAGAGGCAGTAGGGCACTGAGCTCCAGCCCTGGTTGAAAGGTCCTTAAAGGGGCAGTAGGGCACTGTGTTCCAGCCCTGGTTGAAAGGTCCTTAAAGAGGCAGTAGGGCACTGTGCGCCAGCCCTGGTTGAAAGGTCCTTAAAGAGGCAGTAGGGCACTGAGCTCCAGCCCTGGTTGAAAGGTCCTTAAAGGGGCAGTAGGGCACTGTGTTCCAGCCCTGGTTGAAAGCTCCTTAAAGAGGCAGTGGGGCACTGTGCGCCAGCCCTGGTTGAAAGGTCCTTAAAGAGGCAGTAGGGCACTGTGCGCCAGCCCTGGTTGAAAGGTCCTTAAAGAGGCAGTAGGGCACTGTGCGCCAGCCCTGGTTGAAAGCTCCTTAGTCCCCATTGTCATCTCTGACTGACTCGCAGGCCGAGTTAGTTTCAGTGTCAGTGACAGCAATGACGTCTTCTTTCTCCTCGGTCATTTCACAGCGATTAGACTGAGTTTAATCCAAACTGACAGATGATGCGCGTCTCATCATTTTTTCGGTTCTGTTCGTTCGGCTCAGAGTCCAGATAGATAGAGAGACAGACAGAACCGTCAGTCTCCTCCCCCCTCCTCAGTCTCCTCCCCCCTCCTCATCTTCGTCCTCCTCCTTCTCTTCCTCCTCCTCGTTGATAGTGACACTAGCTGGTTTTGGCCTTAAAGTAGGGGGCGGAATGAGCTGGTCTCATCCACAGTCGCCCCGCCCCATCTTCCTTGTCCAATCAGCTCTTTGTGGCTGCTAATTGGTCCTGTCTACTGCGGTGTGACTAGTCTGCTTCCTGGAGAGCATGCGGTGCAGGCTTTTTCTCTACACCTGCACTAACACACCTGATTTTACCTAATCAGCTGCTGCTCATCACGACCTTGATTGGCTGATTCACACTTCATTCTACCAATCATCAGGATTGTGATTGGTTCAGATGAATCGTGTTTGTTAGGAAAAAGAACCTGGAGGAGTGTTGCTGGGTCCACCAGGGTTCTCCAATGCTGTTCCTGGAGGAACGTTACTGGGTCCACCAGGGTTCTCCAATGCTGTTCCTGTGGGGAACGTTAAAGGGTCCACCAGGGTTCTCCAATGCTGTTCCTGTGGGGAACGTTACTGGGTCCACCAGGGTTCTCCAATGCTGTTCCTGGAGGAACGTTACTGGGTCCACCAGGGTTCTCCAATGCTGTTCCTGTGGGGAACGTCACTGGGTCCACCAGGGTTCTCCAATGCTGTTCCTGGAGGAACGTTACTGGGTCCACCAGGGTTCCTGGAGGAACGTTACTGGGTCCACCAGGGTTCTCCAATGCTGTTCCTGGAGGAGCTTTACTGGGTCCACCAGGGTTCTCCAATGCTGTTCCTGGAGTTGAACATTACAGCTTATCAACCAGCTCATTATTAGAATCAGGTCCACCTAGGGTTCTCCAATGCTGTTCCTCTGTTATCTGTGGTCTCTACTCTCTCTATCACCTCTCTGTTATCTGTGGTCTCTACTCTCTCTATCACGTCTCTGTTATCTGTGGTCTCTACTCTCTCTATCACCTCTCTGTCATCTGTGATCTCTACTCTCTCTATCACCTCTCTGTTATCTGTGGTCTCTGTTATCTGTGGTCTCTACTCTCTCTATCACCTCTCTGTCATCTGTGGTCTCTACTCTCTCTATCACGTCTCTGTTATCTGATCACCTCTCTGTTATCTGTGGTCCACCAGGGTTCTCCAACCTGCTGTTCCTGGATCTGTGGTCTCTAGCTTTTATCTGTGGTCTCTACTCTCTATCACCTCTGGTGTCTCTACCAACCTGTTATCTGTTCCTGGTTATCTGGGCTCTACCGTTATCTGTGGTCTCCAGTTGTAACTAACCTTCAGTTTATCAGTTATCTGTATCAACCATCTGCTCATTATTATCTGAATCAGGTGTTCTGGATTATCTGGGTTGTGCTCTATGAAACTGTGGTCTCTACAAGACTGTGTCTCTAGCTCTCTGGCTCTTGTTATCTGTATATACTGTTATCTGTGGTCTCTACTGTTATCTGTGGTCTCTACACAGGTGATGCTCTGTCATCTGTTATCTGGTCTCTACTCTCTCTATCACCTCTCTGTTATCTGTGGTCTGTTATCTGTGGTCTCTACTCTCTATCACCTCTCTGTTATCACCTCTCTCTGTTATCTGTGATCTCTACTCTCTATCACCTCTCTGTTATCACCTCTGTTATCTGTGATCTCTACTCTCTCTATCACCTCTCTGTTATCTGTGGTCTCTACTCTCTATCACCTCTCTGTTATCTGTGGTCTCTACCTCTCTCTGTTATCTGTGGTTATCTGTGGTCTCTACTCTCTCTATCACCTCTGTTATCTGTCATCTGTGGTCTCTACTCTCTATCACCTATCACGTCTCTGTTATCTGTGGTCTCTACTCTCTGTGGTCTCTACTATCACCTCTCTGTTATCTGTGGTCTCTACTCTCTCTATCACCTCTCTGTTATCTGTGGTCTCTACTCTATCACGTCTCTGTTATCTGTGGTCTCTACACCTCTCTGTTATCTGTGGTCTCTATCACCTCTCTGTTATCTGTGGTCTCTACTCTCACCTCTGTTATCTGTGGTCTCTATCACACCTCTCTGTTATCTGTGGTCTCTACTCTCTCTATCACCTCTCTGTTATCTGTGGTCTCTACTCTCTCTATCACCTCTCTGTTATCTGTGATCTCTACTCTCTCTATCACCTCTCTGTTATCTGTGGTCTCTACTCTCTCTATCACCTCTTCATCTTCACTGACGTTTGTGTAACTTAAACAATGTGTGGCGTTATTTTAACAGCTTGTTTTAACATTGGAGATTGATGTATATGTTTACATCCTAGTAGAAATTCCTAGTAGAAATGTTTTGTGGTCTTATTTCTTATAGATGAAGTGTGAAAAGGACAAAGTACACATCCTAAACTGAACCCAATTTGCTATATAGTGCACTACCCATTGGTCTATGGTGAAAAGTAGTGCCCTACCCATTGGTCTATGGTGAAAAGTAGTGCCCTACCCATTGGTCTATGGTGAAAAGTAGTGCCCTACCCATTGATCTCTGGTGAAAAGTAGTGCCCTACCCATTGGTCTGGTGAAAAGTAGTGCCCTACCCATTGATCTCTGGTGAAAAGTAGTGCCCTACCCATTGGTCTGATCCCTACCCATTGGTCTCTGGTAAAAAAGTAGTGCCCTACCCATTGATCTCTGGTGAAAAGTAGTGCCCTACCCATTGATCTCTGGTGAAAAGTAGTGCCCTACCCATTGGTCTCTGGTGAAAAGTAGTGCCCTACCCATTGATCTCTGGTGAAAAGTAGTGCCCTACCCATTGGTCTGGTGAAAAGTAGTGCCCTACCCATTGGTCTATGGTAAAAAGTAGTGCCCTACCCATTGATCTCTGGTGAAAAGTAGTGCCCTACCCATTGATCTCTGGTGAAAAGTAGTCAAAACCCATTGATTTTAAAAATGCCCTGCCCATTGGTCTCTGGTAAAAAATGAATTGATCTCTGGTGAAAAGTAGTGCCCTACCCATTGATCTCTGGTGAAAAGTAGTGTCCTACCCATTGATCTCTGGTGAAAAGTAGTGCCCTACCCATTGATCTCTGGTGAAAAGTAGTGCCCTACCCATTGATCTCTGGTGAAACTGTGTTGGGAATACAGTACCATACGAGACAAACAAATATACAGTGCCTTCAGAAAGTACTCATACCCCCAGTTTTTTTCTCACCAATCTACACACAATAACTCATAACGACAAAGTCAAAACATGTTTTATAAATGTTTGCAAAGTGTATTGAAAATGAAATAGAGAACTGTCTACTTGACATAAGAATTCACACCCCTGAGGCAATACTTTGTAGAAGCACCTTTGGCGGTGATTACAGCGTTGAGTCGTCTTGGGTATGTCTGTATCAGCTTTGAGTCGTCTTGGGTATGTCTGTATCAGCTTTGAGTCATCTTGGGTGTGTCTGTATCATCTTTGAGTCATCTTGGGTATGTCCGTATCAGCATTGAGTCGTCTTGGGTATGTCCGTATCAGCTTTGAGTCGTCTTGGGTATGTCCGTATCAGCTTTGAGTCGTCTTGGGTATGTCCGTATCAGCTTTGAGTCGTCTTGGGTATGTCCGTATCAGCTTTGAGTCATCTTGGGTATGTCCGTATCAGCTTTGAGTCATCTTGAGTATGTCTGTATCAGCTTTGAGTCGTCTTGGGTATGTCTGTATCTGGATTTGGGGATTTTCTCCCTTGCAGATTTTCGCAAGCTCTGTTAAGTTAGATGGGAGTGGAGGTGAACAGCAATCTTCAAGTCTTTCCACAGATTGTCTACTAGATTCAAGTCTGGGCTTTGGCTGGGCCACTCAAGGACTTTCACATTCTTGTTCTGAAACCATTCCAGTGTTGTATTGGCTGTCTGCTTGGGGTCGTTGTCCTGTTGGAATGCAAATCTTTGCCCCAGTCTAAGGTCGTTTACACTCTGAAGCAGGTTCTCATCAAGGATTTGCGTGTATTTGGCTCCAGTCATTGTTCCCCTCTATCCCTTACCAGTCTCCCAGTCCCTGCCACCGAAAAGCATCTCCATAGCATGATGCTGCCACCACCATGCTTCACCGTTCGATGGTGTTAGATGGGTGATGAGTTGTGCCTGGTTTTCTTCAGACATACCGCTTTGCGTTCAGTCCACAGAGTTACATTTTTGTCTCATCAGACCACATAATCTTTTGCCTTTCAGGTGCCTTTTTGCAAATTAACTCCAGGCGTGCTGTCATGTGCCTTTTTCTCAGAAGTGGCATCCCATCTGGCCATTCTCCCATAAAGCCCAGACTGGTGAAGTGGTGTCCTTTTGGTAGGTTCTCCCATCTCATCCGAAGGAAACTCTGTAGTTCTGTCAGAGTGGTCAATGGGTTCTTGGTCACCTCCCTTGACCAAGGTCCATCTTGCCCGGTTGTTTAGTTTGGTCAGACAGCCAGCTCTAGGCAGAGTCTGAGCAGTTCCATATTTTTTGTTCCTTTCCCAATGTTGGAGACAACTATGCTCTTGGAAACTTTCAACACTCTAGAAAATTGTTTTATACCCTTCCCCAGATATATGCCTCATCACTATTCTCTATCGGAGATCTATGGACAGTTCCTTGGACTTCATGATATATGATGTAGTTTCTGCTCTGACACGCACTGTCAACTGTGGACCTTATATAGACAAACACGCGTTACTTTACAAATCATGTACAAACAATTGAATTGGCTACAGGTGGGCTCCAATCAAGTTGTAGTGACATCTCAAGGATGATCAAAGGAAATTGGATGCACCTGAGCTCAGTTTGGAGTGTCACAGCAAAGGGGTGTGACTACTTATGTAAATGAGATCTTCCTGAGCTCAGTTTGGAATGAAGGGGTGTGACGACTTATGTAAATGAGATATTCCTGAGTTCAGTTTGGAGTGGAGGGGTGTGACTACTTATGTAAATGAGATATTCCTGAGCTCAGTTTGGCGTGTCATAGCAAAGGGGTGTGACTACTTATGTAAATGAGATATTCCTGAGCTCAGTTTGGAGTGTCATAGCAAAGGGGTGTGACTACCTATGTAAATTAGATATTCCTGAGCTCAGTTTGGAGTGTCATAGCAAAGAGGTGTGACTACTTATGTAAATGAGATATTCCTGAGCTCAGTTTGGCGTGTCATAGCAAAGGGGTGTGACTACTTATGTAAATGAGATATTCCTGAGCTCAGTTTGGAGTGTCATAGCAAAGGGGTGTGACTACCTATGTAAATGAGATATTCCTGAGCTCAGTTTGGAGTGTCATAGCAAAGGGGTGTGACTACTTATGTAAATGAGATATTCCTGAGCTCAGTTTGGAGTGTCATAGCAAAGGGGTGTGACTACTTATGTAAATGAGATATTCCTGAGCTCAGTTTGGAGTGTCATAGCAAAGGGGTGTGACTACCTATGTAAATGAGATATTCCTGAGCTCAGTTTGGAGTGTCATAGCAAAGGGGTGTGACTACTTATGTAAATGAGATATTCCTGAGCTCAGTTTGGAGTGGAGGGGTGTGACTACTTATGTAAATTAGATATTCCTGAGCTCAGTTTGGAGAGGAGGTGTATGACTACTTATGTAAATGAGATGGGGTGTCATAGCAAAGGGGTGTGACTACTTATGTAAATGAGATGGAGTGTCATAGTAAAGGGGTGTGACTACTTATGTAAATGAGATGGGGTGTCATAGCAAAAGGGGTGTGACTACTTATGTAAATGAGATGGAGTGTCATAGCAAAGGGGTGTGACTACTTATGTAAATGAGATGGAGTGTCATAGCAAAGGGGTGTGACTACTTATGTAAATGAGATGGGGTGTCATAGAAAAGGGGTGTGAACACTAATATGTAATTTGATATTTTTCTATTTCCTTTTCAATACATTTTCAAAAATGTCTAAAAACATATTTTCACTTTGTCATTATGGGGTTTTGTGTGTTGATTGGTAAGAACTAATGTACATTACCAGTGAAAAGTTTGGACACATCTACTCATTTTTCTTTATTTTTTAAAAATTATTTTTTACATTGTCGAATAATAACAAAGACATCAAAACTATGAAATAACACATATGGAATCATGTAGTAACCAAAAAAAGCATTAAACAAATCAAAATATATGTTATATTTGAGATTCTTCAAAGTAGCCACTCTTTGCCTTGATGACAGCTTTGCACACTCTTGGCAAATATATATTTATTTTGTTACTACATGATTTTCTTATGTGTTATATCATAGTTTTTATGTCTTCACTTTTATTCTATAATGTAGAAAATAGTTTCAAAAAAAGAAAGAAAACCCCTTGAATGAGTCGGTGTCCAAACGTTTGACTGATGCTGTACATTTAATCTGTAAGACATCAGGCTGTAAGACATCAGGCTGTAAGACATCAGGCTGTAAGACATCAGGCTGTAAGACATCCGGCTGTAAGACATCCGGCTGTAAGACATCAGGCTGTAATGTAAGACATCAGGCTGTAAGACATCAGGCTGTAAGACATCAGGCTGTAAGACATCAGGCTGTAAGACATCCGGCTGTAAGACATCAGGCTGTAAGACATCAGGCTGTAAGACATCAGGCTGTAAGACATCAGGCTGTAAGACATCAGGCTGTAAGACATCAGGCTGTAAGACATCAGGCTGTAATGTAAGACATCAGGCTGTAAGACATCAGGCTGTAAGACATCAGGCTGTAAGACATCCGGCTGTAAGACATCAGGCTGTAAGACATCAGGCTGTAAGACATCAGGCTGTAATGTAAGACATCAGGCTGTAAGACATCAGGCTGTAAGACATCAGGCTGTAAGACATCAGGCTGTAAGACATCAGGCATCCATCCGCTTTCTGAAGGCACCTTTTTTTCTTGTTGTTTTGTTGTTTTGGAATCTTTCGATATGTCACTCAAACAAACATACGTTTTAGAGAAATAATGTTGTTTAATGTTACTGTTTTACACAGATTTTGGTATTCAAATCACAGGGCAGAAGAACTGCTTGCTTACCCGTTTTTAAAAATAAACATTACAAAAGAAAAATAGAGTTTGACTTCCATCGGTACTATGAGTAAACTGTTGTTGTAGTTAGGGGTTTCAGCAGCAAAGCTCACGAAACACTGTTGTTGTAGTTAGGGGTTTCAGCTCACGAAACACTGTTGTATTTGTTGACGTTCATTACTATTATTCCGTCGAGGAATATTAACATTGAGATGGTAAGACCATGTGCAACTTACCCTCTCATTTATGTCATTTATCCAGAGTGACTTACAGTGAGTGTATACATTTTCAAGGGGCAATCAACCCTACAACCCTGGCATTGCAAGTGCCATGTTCTACCAACTGAACCACCCAGGAATCAATGCAATCCCATGCCGATTGGGCCACATGGTGTCGCTGTAACAAGTGAAAATTTTGAAAGTGCAATAGCAACCGATAGGTTAAGTGCCTTGCTCAAGGGAACAACAACAGAACCTAGGATTCGAACCAGCAATCCTTCGGTTACTGGCCCAACCTCTTAACTGCCACCCATCAGACATGGTTATTCACATCATAACAAATCTGGATGTACATCGTCAAAAAAACACTGTCAAGACTCAACATATGCAATACTTAGATCAACCACATGGTGGTGCTATAACGGACACATGTTTATCTCTGTGATCTGTTTGACTCAGAGTGATGAAATTTGGCACACATGCTCAGGGATTTAGAGTATGTTTATGGTTATTTTTTTTGACCGCATGGGGGCGCTGTTTAACAGGAAAACCCATTCATGCAAGATCATTGGTTCATCGCGACCATATTGTTTGACTAGAGTCTTGGGAAATGTTGCGTAAGAAGAGTTGTATGCATAGATGCTATATACCACATTTCGTACGGACTGGTCCAGTTGTTCATAACAAAACAGTCCAAAATACATCAGAACTATATTGGATGATCTTGTTGATTTGTGATGGTAAGGAGTACAGACGTGTGTCCTGATGGTGGCACAATGGGCCCACAGCTTGAACCCCGGCAATGCTGCATGCAGCTATATTTATTATTAAGGGTTTAGGCAGTGAAGCTGGTGAAACCCTATCTTATACAGTGGGGCAAAAAAGTATTTAGTCAGGAATGGAGGAATGGGCCAAAATACCAGCAACAGTGTGTGAAAAACTTGTGAAGACTTACAGAAAACGTTTGACCTCTGTCATTGCCAACAAAGGGTATATAACAAAAGTATTGAGATAAACTTTTGTTATTGACCAAATACTTATTTTCCACCACAATTTGCAAATATATTCATTAAAAATCCTGTCATAGTTTAAGTGTACCTATGATGAAAATTACAGGCCTCTCTCATCTTTTTAAGTGGGAGAACTTGCACAATTGGTGGCTGACTAAATACTTATTTGCCCCACTGTATGTTGCCGTTCATTATTAGGGGTTCAAGCAACGAAGAAGAAAAGGCCCAGGACTGTGCAATATGGTCAAGGGCCACATGGCGGCGCTATAACAAGCTATTTAAATTGCACACCTTGAAAGGTCAGATCCCGTGTAGCCTAGAGACATTACATGTTTTTCTCTCACAAGGATTTGCCTCAAGATGAATGTTCCACCATTTAGGATTTTATGAAAATCACCTAAAATGCTTCTCCTCCATTTTCCATTTTGCATGAAACTTAACATGTATTTTATTTGATCTTTCAGTCAGTTAAAAACAAATCCTTATTTACAATGACGCCCTACCCCGGCCTGGATGAGGCTGGGCCAATTGTGCACCGCCCAATCACAGCTGGTTGTGATACAGCCCGGAATCGATCCAGGATCTGTAGTGACGCACTGAGATGCAGTGCCTTTAGACCGCTGTGCCACTCAGGAGCCCTGAAATATTTTCCGCACTAGTAACAAAAACAACATGGCCACTATTGACCAATGAATGTTCACATGGGTGTGGTCAAGCACATAAATGCATACAACATCAGACAAGGATGTTCGTTATTGTGACAAAAATGGATACACATGTTCAAAACACTGTCAAGAATCAACATATACAAGCACATTTAGATCGACCACACGGTGGCGCTATAACGGGAACATGTTTATACCACTTAAACCATTTAACTCAAAGTGAAGAAATTTGGCACGCTAACCACATGGTGGCAGTGTTGGGCAGGAAAAAACATTCATGCAAGGTCATTGGTTCATAGCGGCCATGTTGTTTTAGCTAGACTTGGAAAAAGTTTAGATGCTATATATAAATAAATATACTAAATTGTGTTCGAATCGGTCCAGTGGTTCAGGAGAAGAAAACATTTAAAGAAATCCAATATCATTAACACGGTGTCCGAAAAACATCAAACGCATCTTGCATGATATTGTTGATTTTGAGCTCTGATATTTGCCAAGCGTGCTCAGGAGTACAGAAGTAGCTTATGGAGATGTGTCCTGATGGTGGGACAGTGGGCCCACAGCCTGAACCCCGGCAATGCTGCATGCAGCTATATTTATTATTATTATTATCAATATACTCAGCAAAAAAAGAAACGTCCCATTTTCAGGACCCTGATTTTTCAAAGATAATTCGTAAAAAATCCAAATAAATTCACAGATCTTCATTGTAAAGGGTTTAAAACCTGTTGAGGCGAGGGGTTCCCCTACGGGAACTCTACCCCCCCGTTCAGCTGAAAAGAGAATGCAAAAATATTCTTTAGAAATATTTAACCTCCACACATTAACAAGTCCAATACCTCAAATGAAAGATAAACACCTTGTTCATCTACCCAGCGTGTCAGATTTTTAAAATGTTTTACGGCGAAAACACAGCATATATTTATGTTAGACCACCACCAAACCAAAAGAAAAAGGTAGCCATTTTTTCCAGCGAAAAAAAAAAATCACAAAAGCAGGATAAAAAAAAAAAATCAATCACTAACCTCTTGAAAATCGTCATCGGATGACAGTCATATGACATGTTACACAGTACATTTATGTTTTGTTCGATAATATGCATTTTATATCCATTAATCTCGGTTTAGATTGACGCCATGTTCAGGAAATCCTCCAAAATATCCGGGGGAATTATAGAAAGCTCCGTCAGATAACAGAAATACTCATCATAAACTTTGACTAAAGATACATGTTCTACATATAATTAAAGATACACTGGTTCTTAATGCAACCGCTGTGTCACGTTGTTTTTTACGTTACGGAAAAAGCCTAACATTGCAATAATCTGAGATGGCACTCAGACGTAACAATATTTCTCCGCTATGTTGGAGTCAACAGAAATACAAAACTACAACATAAATATTCCCTTACCTTTGATGATCTTTCATCAGAATGTAGTGCAAGGAGTCCTAGTTCCACAATAAATCGTTTTGTTTCATAATGTTCAATTCTAGTGTCCAAGTAGCAGCATTTGCTATCACTTTCAGCTACATGCCCAAAAAAATGACTTCTGGTCCAGGATAACTTTGCATCAAAACTTCCAAATGACATATTACAGGTCGAAGAAACTGGTCAAACTAAGTACAGAATCAATCTTCAGGATGTTATAATCATATAGATCCAATAGCATTCCAACCGGACCATTCATTTTTCATCTGGGGCTGATTGGAACAGCCGAAGCACTCAAACGCAAACGCGCCTCAACAAAATGGAATCCTTTTGCGACACCAACTGCTTTCCTTCCCATTAGGTCAAAGTTCACAGCAAATGCTCCATTACACTTTCTACTGAATGAGGACATCTAGTGGAAGACGTAGGAAGTGTTTCCAGATCCATAACTTGTTGGGAAGGGATGATGTCAAAGTTGCCCCAACTTTCAGGATTTCAAAACTTGTCTGGAAGATTGCCTGCCCTATGAGTTCTGTTATACTCACAGACATAATTCAAACGGTTTTAGAAACATCAGAGTGTTTTCTATCCAATATTAATAATACTATGCATATATTAGCAATTTAGGACAGATTTTGATGCAGTTCACTATGGGCACACAATTCATCCAAAGTGGAAATACTGCCCCCTATCTCTAAGAGGTTTTAAACACTTTCCCATGCTTGTTCAATGAACCATAAACAATTAATGAACATGCACCTGTGGAACGGTCATTAAGACATTAAGACACTAACAGCTTACAGACGGTAGGCAATTAAGGTCACAGTTATGAAGACTTAGGACACTAAAGAGGCCTTTCTACTGACTCTGAAAACACCAAAAGAAAGATGCCCAGGGTCCCTGCTCATCTGCGTGAATGTGCCTTAGGCATGCTGCAAGGAGGCATGAGGACTGCAGATGTGGCCAGGGCAATAAAATGCAATGTCCGTACTATGAGACACCTAAGACAGTGCTACAGGGAGACCGCTGATCGTCCTCGCAGTGGCACACCACGTGTAACAACACCTGCATAGGATCGGTACATCCGAACATCTGCGGGACAGGAACAGGATGGCAACAACAACTGCCCGAGTTACACCAAGAATGCACAATCCCTCCATCAGTGCTCAGACTGTCTGCAATAGGTTGAGAGAGGCTGGACTGAGGGCATGTAGGCCTGTTGTAAGGCAGGTCCTCACCAGACATCACTGGAAACAACGTCGCCTATGGGCACAAACCCACCGTCGCTGGACCAGACAGGACTGGCAAAAAGTGCTCTTCACTGTCAAGTCGCGGTTTTGCCTCACCAGGGGTGATGGTCGGATTTGCGCTTGTCGTCGAAGGAATGAGCATTACACCGAGGCCTGTACTCTTGAGCGGGATCGATTTGGAGGTGGAAGGTCCGTCATGGTCTGGGGCGGTGTGTCACAGTATCATCGAACTGAGCTTGTCATTGCAGGCAATCTCAACGCTGTGCGTTACAGGGAAGACATCCTCCTCCCTCATGTTGTACCCTTCCTGCAGGCTCATCCTGACATGAACCTCCAGCATGACAATGTCACCAGCCATACAGCTCATTCTTTGTGTGAAATGTCAGTGATTTTGACTCCCCCGCCTTTGTTCAGGGACACATTTTTCCTTTTCTGTTAGTCACGTCTGTGGAACTCGTTCAGTTTATGTCTCAGTTGTTGAATCTTATGTTCATACAAATATTTACACATGTTAAGTTTGCTGAAAATAAACACAGTTGACAGTAAGAGGATGTTTCTTTTTGTCTTTTTTTGTTTACATTTGTCATTATCACTGCTTTTTCTGCCATTTTGGTGAAAAAAAGCTACTTCCCGTGAGATTTAAATGACCAGGACTGTGCACCTTAGCAACATGGTGAAGGCCCAAAGGCCACACCTTCTAATGCAATACCAAATGGCCTCATGATGGCGCTATAACAAGTCATTGAAAATTCAAACTTTGAAAGGTCATGTCGCTCACCCCATTTGATCTAGAGTCATGAGATTTAGTTCGGTCCCTCTCCTCACAAGGATCAAATTTTACTCAAGAACCCTTAAAGTCCGGCATGATGGATATTGGAAAATCAATTAAAATCCTTTCAATTGAAACCTGGATCTTAGAAAAACTTGATAAATGGCAGAAAGGACCAATTCGTTTTGTAAACAAACATAATCCAGGCTAGTACTTCAAATGTAAGAGCTTTGAGCGGCAATTGACCAATAAATATTGTCTGTCACATAAATGCATACAAATCAGATCACGGATCTTAGTATTTTAAAACAATACTTTAGAAGCATTTTCCAAAAACAACTGAAGACTCAAACTATACAACATGGATCGATCACATAGATATGGCATCTGTAACGGGCACCGTTTTATATCTCTTGATCTGTTTCAGACTCAAAGTGATGACATTTTGTTGGCATTTATTAACCCAAAACATATGAGTCTAACTAACCTGTAAAATTTTGTTGAATTTGGCCACATTGTGCCACTGTTGGAAACCTCCTGGATAAAACCATTCATGCAAGCTCATTTGCTCATATCAATCAATCAATCAAATGTATTTATAAAGCCCTTCTTACATTTAAGAATGATGTCACAAAGTGTTCTGTAACAGAAACCCAGCCTAAAACCCCAAACAGCAAGCAATGCAGGTGTAGAAGCACGGTGGCTAGGAAAAACTCCTTAGAAAGGCCAGAACCTGAGGAAGAAACTGCTGAGAGGAACCAGGCTCTGAGGGGTGGCCATGTCCAATCAATTGGCTGTGCCGGGTGGGTTCCAGTAACAGAACATGGCCAAGATGTTCAAATGTTCACCTGAGCTCAATGACCAGCAAAAGGTCAAATACTTAAGTCACATATTGTTTATGAGCTAAATTTTTAAAATACTTTGAAAGTAGTCAACATCATTAAAAATGTTAAGGGGTCAAATATATTGCATGATCAGTTTGATGTTTATGAGCTAGAGTCCTAAAAAGTGGTACCTAAGTTTGCTTTGCATTCAAATGAACAGATTTGCAATCAAGTATCATAATAGTTGAGATGCCATGTTTGTCCTACCATTTTTATTTTAAATCCCAGCGTAGGTTTGTCTTTTGGTAGGCTGACATTGTAAATAAGAATTTGTTCTTAACTGACTTGCCTAGTTAAATAAAGGTTAAGTAAATAAATAAATAAAGTTTGCCATTAGAGATCTCCGGATTTTGAATTTTGTGAAAAGAGGGAGGGGTGGAGACTCCTCCACCGAAAGACCGATCTACAAAAAAAGAGTATTCTAAATACATTGCCGATTGGTCCAGCGGTTCTGGAGAAGTAGAAGTTTAAAGTAGTCAACATCATTGAAAATGGTCCAAAATACATCAAAAGCCTATTTTATTGCATGGAGAGTTTGATTTTGAGTTCTGATATTTGGGAAGTGTGGACATGGAAAGAAAGAAGTACAGAAGTAAAGAGGGACTAGGTCAATGTGCCCAGTTTGTTCTGATGGTGGCACCATGGAGAGCTGAACACCGGGGTGGAGATGGAGGAGAAAGAACTATATTTGTTGTGGTTCTTCTTCTTCTTATCCTCCATCGTCTTCTTCTTCTTCTGCTTATGTTTCTTCTTCTCTCTGTCAAAGACTTTAAAACTCAAACTTTTCTTGGTGGAGATGGAGAGATCACCGTGAGGCTCTGATGGAGATAAAATGACGTGGTGGAGATGAAGCTGAGTGAGGTTTCAGATCAGCATGATCAATGGGAGTGGCCAGCACTGCCCTCAGACAGAGCCCGTGGAGAGAAATGGGGAGATGGAGAAAAAGTAGTGGTGGAATGGAGGGAAAGATTTGGGACTGGACATGGAGAGTCTCAGCTGTGAGGGTGTTCTGTATCCCAGGGTTAAGAGGAGGCAAGGCACGGATGAGGATTTATAGAATGGAGACATGCTAGTTCTGCCCAGGCTAGAGATGGAAGATAGAACTAATATTGGTGCAGGAGGCAGAAAGAAGGAACGAACATCATCCCAAATGGAGAGACAGGCAGAACGAATGGAACAAACTGGACCTCCCAAATCTCAGCTCTTGACATGGAGTGGAAACCTGGAGGGGTGGAGATAAGGTTAGAAAGGAGAAAGGTAAACAAACAAGGGGTGTTTGTAAACAAACTGTAGTAATAGACAAACAGAAATATAACAGATGTATAGAGATGAAAGATTTGAATGGAGAGCCAAAGAGGAGGGGTACAGCAGGAAAATTATCCTGCAAGCAACAGGACATGTGGAATTATTATGATTTATAATTCATGGGCATTTCTTTGTAGGGTCTTTATAGAAACATTAAGACTTGATAGAAGACATAAAGAACCTGAACACAACTAAAGTTTGCAAAGAGAGACTGACAGAGAACTGGACGATCAAAAGAGACATAAGATAGATTGATCTGTACAATGCCTTGGCTGATATGGTGTATCAATAGAGAAAAGAGATCGATAGAGACATAAAGACCCGTTGTCTTTTTCCACATTTTTGAACTATGTTGGAGCCTTATATTAACCCCCAAAACATGTTTTCCAGAGTTTGGACCTAAGTGAGATCTCTGTACTTCATCTTTGTCTAAGATGGCCTGACAGAGAATGCATCCAGTCCATGCCAGGACTGAGGAGGATGGTTACCTCCCTGACAGGAGGACTGAGGGGAGGCCCTTGGACAGGATTGCTCAGTTTGGCCGGTCAGACCAGCTCTGAGAAGAATCTGGATGGAGAGAGGAGATGGAGAGAGAAAGAGGGAGGACAGGAGGACTGGAGAGAGAAAGAGGATGGAGGGGTGGACATGGAGAGAGAAAGAGGGAGGGGAGGACATGGAGAGAGAAAGAGTGAGGGGGTGGAGATGGAGAGAGAAAGAGGGAGGGGTAGAGATGGAGTAGAGAAAGGAGGGAGGGGACGGACATGGAGAGAGAAAGAGAGGAGGGGTGGAGATGGAGAGAGAAAGAGGGAGGGGTGGAGATGGAGAGGAGAAAGAGGGAGGGGATGGAGATGGAGAGAGGAGGACTGAGGGGAGAGGGAGGGGTGGACAGGAGAGAGAAAGAGGGAGGGTGGACATGGAGAGAGAGGAAGAGGGAGGGAGGTGGAGATGGAGAGACTGAAAGAGGACGGAGGGAGAGGAGGACATGGAGAGAGAAAGAGGGAGGGTGGACATGGAGAGAGAAAGAGTGAGGGGTGGAGATGGAGAGAGAAAGAGGGAGGGGTAGAGATGGAGAGAGAAAGAGGGAGGGGGATGGACATGGGAGAGAGAAAGAGGACAGAGGGGTGGAGATGGAGAGAGAAAGAGGGAGAGAGGTGGACATGGAAAGAGAAACTGAGGGAGGGGTGGAGGACAGGAGGGAGAAAGAGAGGACGGACAGGAGATGGAGGAGACATAGGAGGACTGAGAGAGACATAAAGAGAGATTGATAGGAGGAGACATAAAGAGGAGGACTGAGAGAGAGACAAGAAAGAGAGACAAAGAATGAGACAGAGAGAGATCGTCAAAGAGATGAACATTGAGAGAGATCAAAGAGAGAAACAGAGATGTTGGTGCGTCTAGAGAGACATAAAGAGATGCCTTCTCTGTAGTGCCACCCTTACATCCCCCTACACCACAGTGAAGTACTAGTTATCTCACTTAGGTCCATCTCTCCTCATGGAGCCATCACACTGTTCCATGCTACACTAAACTACTAATCTACTGAGCCATCCAATCACAGTTCAATACTACACTAGCTGATTGATCCATCCAACCAATCACAGTTCAATACTATACTAGCTGACTGATCCATCTAACCAATCACAGTTCAATTCTATACTAGCTGATTGATCCATCCAATCACCGTTCAATACTACAGTAGCTGATTGATCCAACCAATCACAGTTCAATAAAATACTAGCTGACTGATCCATCTAACCAATCACAGTTCAATACTATACTAGCTGATTGATCCATCCAATCATAGTTCAATACTACACTAGCTGATTGATCCAACCAATCACAGTTCAATACTACACTAGCTGATTGATCCAACCAATCACAGTTCAATACTACAGTAGCTGATTGATCCAACCAATCACAGTTCAATAAAATACTAGCTGACTGATCCATCTAACCAATCACAGTTCAATACTATACTAGCTGATTGATCCAACCAATCACAGTTCAATACTACACTAGCTGATTGATCCAACCAATCACAGTCCAATACAACACTAGCTGATTGATCCAACCAATTACAGTTTAATACTATACTAGCTGATTGATCCATCCAATCACCGTTCAATACAACAGTAGCTGATTGATCCAACCAATCACAGTTCAATACTACACTAGCTGATTGATCCATCAACCAATCAACACTAGCTGATTGATCAATACTACACTAGCTGATTGATCCATCCAATCACAGTTCAATACTACAGTAGCTGATTGATCCAACCAATCACAGTTCAATACTACACTAGCTGATTGATCCATCCACCAATCACAGTTCAATACTACACTAGCTGATTGATCCAACCAATTACAGTTTAATACTATACTAGCTGATTGATCCAACCAATCACAGTTCAATACTACACTAGCTGATTGATCCAACCAATCACAGTTCAATACTACACTACCTGATTGATCCAACCAATCACAGTTTAATACTATACTAGCTGATTGATCCAACCAATCACAGTTCAATACTACACTAGCTGATTGATCCATCCAATCAATCACAATTCAATACTACAGTAGCTGATTGATCCAACCAATCACAGTTCAATACTACACTAGCTGATTGATCCATCCAATCACCGTTCAATACTACACTAGCTGATTGATCCATCCAACCAATCACAATTCAATACTACACTAGCTGATTGATCCAACCAATCACAGTTCAATACAACACTAGCTGATTGATCCAACCAATCACAGTTCAATACTACACTAGCTGATTGATCCAACCAATCACAGTTCAATACTACACTAGCTGATTGATCCAACCAATCACAGTTCAATACTACACTAGCTGATTGATCCAACCAATCACAGTTCAATACTACACCAGCTTACTGATCCATCTAACCAATCACAGTTTAATACTATACTAGCTGATTGATCCATCCAACCAATCACAATTCAATACTATACTAGCTGACTGATCCATCCAACCAATCACAGTTCAATACTACACTAGCTGTTGATCCATCCAATCACAGTTCAATACTACACTAGCTGATTGATCCATCCAACCAATCACAGTTCAGTACTATACTAGCTGATTGATACATCCAATCACAGAGTCCTCAAAGACAGATTTGTCTGAGAAAGCCCAATATATACATTGTAAAACCTGACTTGAGAAAAAGACCTCCATAATGATACTGTGAAAGCGCCCACGAGTGTGTAATAAAATGACTACCATATTGCACTGAGAATGAAATCAGCATCTATGATTGTGAATAACTGTTACAATATAACAGTTACAATAGTGCAGAGAGTGTAATATCATATGGTAAAAGGGGATACATGTTCTGTGTTTGCATCTGTATGTAATGTCAACAATATTCCAGTGTAATATCCAACTGACCAGGAGGGGGCAGTATCGTCCAGACTTCCTCCACTGACACCCATCGAAAGCTTCTCTCTCCTGCTCTCCGCTGCTATATGCTGATAACACCCTTTCTGTGGCTAAAGTAAAGTACATAAAAGGATTCTGTCCTATTTATATATTTTCACAGGACACTCTTCGGAGTATTTTATTTGACATGCAACACTGGTGGAATAAGTGCACGGGAACCATATAGACCCATGGAATTAGAATCTCACCACAGAACAGAACAGAACAGTACAGAACAGAGTAGAACAGAACAGAACTGAACAGAGTAGAACAGAACAGAACAGTACAGTACAGAACAGAACAGAGTAGAACAGAACAGAACAGTACAGAACAGAACAGAGTAGAACAGAACAGAACTGAACAGAGTAGAACAGAACAGTACAGTACAGAACAGAGTAGAACAGAACAGAACAGAGTAGAACAGAACAGTACAGTACAGAACAGAGCTGAGTAGAACAGGACAGAGTAGAACAGAACAGAACACAACAGAACAGAACAGAACACACCAGAACAGAACAGAATAGAGCAGAGTAGAAAAGAACACAACAGAACAGAACAGAACAGAACAGAATAGTACAGAACAGAACAGAATAGAGCAGAGTAGAAAAGAACACAACAGAACAGAACACAACACAACAGAACAGAACAGAACAGAACAGAATAGTACAGAACAGAACATAACAGAGCAGAGTAGAACAGAAAGCATTGTTGGGATTTTGACTGCAGGTTGCCATAGAAACCCCTCTCTCTGCTCTGTTCTGTTGTGTTCTGTAGTAGCAGGTAGCAAAAAAGTGTGATTGACAGGTAAAAGTGAACACTTCCGTCCCTGACAGCCCCTTAACAACCCGCCTCACCCGGATTAAGAGTCCTTATTGGCTATTGGCTCTCTGCACAGACATCTCTCATTTTTCTGATAATATGCAGTGTGACCATAGATAGTCTCTGTTGTAAACACATAACTATCTCAGGGTGCAGACTTCAAATACTGTATTCAGAGCTCAACTGTAAATCTAGCTTGTAAAAACACCACGTACAGTGTATAGGCTATAACCTATACACGCTCAGTCATCTCTCCGTTCTGTGATATCCTTTAAATAACCATACACATCCTCAGTAGCGTGACGTTGAGGACATAGAGGTATCTGTTTCATACTGTGGACTGTCTTCTCACTCCTACACCCACTCTCTCTCTCTCTCTCTCTCTCTGATATCCCACGACATTGTACATTTTAAACAGACATAACTATCTCTGAGCTCAGTTCTGCATTGACAACTCACTGGTTTCATAGTCTAGTGCAGTGTTTCTTAATCCTGTCATAGTCTAGTGCAGTGTATCTTAATCCTGCTGTAGTCTAGTGCAGTGTATCTTAATCCTGTCATAGTCTAGTGCAGTGTATATTAATCCTGTCATAGTCTAGTGCAGTGTTTCTTAATCCTGCTGTAGTCTAGTGCAGTGTTTCTTAATCCTGCTGTAGTCTAGTGCAGTGTTTCTTAATCCTGTCATGTTTCTTAATCCTGTCTAGTGCAGTGTTTCTTAATCCTGCTGTAGTCTAGTGCAGTGTTTCTTAATCCTGTCATAGTCTAGTGCAGTGTTTCTTAATCCTGTCATAGTCTAGTGCAGTGTATCTTAATCCTGTCATAGTCTAGTGCAGTGTATATTAATCCTTAATCATAGTCTAGTGCAGTGTATCTTAATCCTGTCATAGTCTAGTGCAGTGTTTCTTAATCCTGCTGTAGTCTAGTGCAGTGTTTCTTAATCCTGCTGTAGTCTAGTGCAGTGTTTCTTAATCCTGTCATAGTCTAGTGTAGTGTTTCCTGGCTGGCAGTGTTTCTTAGCTGTAGTCACAGTGCAGTGGTTTGCTGACTGGCTGGCAGGATGGATGGGTGGCTGGATGGCTGGCTGGGGAGTCAGAAAATAGCTTAGTGTTTCTTACAAGGAGCTTAATCACTAGTGCACTTAATGCTGCTGTACTCAGGCCTGATTTAGCTGCAGTGTTTTTCTTAATCCTGTCATCGTCTAGTGCAGTGCTTAATCCTGTCATAGTCTAGTGCAGTGTTTCTTAATCCTTCAGTCTACAGTGTTTCTCAAACCTGTAATAGTCTAGTGCAGTGTTTCTTAATCCTGTCAGTCTAGTGCAGTGTTTTCTTAATCCTGTCACAGTCTAGTGCAGTGTTTCACAATCCTGTCATCGTCTACAGTGTTTCTTAATCACACACACACTATCAGCCATATCCAGTGTTTCTTAATCCTGAGCCTGCCTGAATCCTGCTGTATGTGGTGTTTCTTAATGTGTAGTCTAGGGTGTTTCTTACTATATCAGTGCAGTGTTTCTTAATCTGTGAGTGTGTTTCTTAATCCTGTGTGTCTAGTGGTGTTTCTTAATCCTATCATAGGGTGTGTGTGTGTGTGTTTCTTAATCCTGTGTGTGTGTTTCTTAAACCTGTGTGTCTAGTGTGTTTCTTAATCACTATCATAGTGTGTGTTTCTTAATCCTGTGTCTAGTGCAGTGTTTTCTTAATCCTGTGTGTGCAGTGTTTCTTATGTGTGTGTGTGTGTTTCTCAAACCTGTGTCTAGTGTGTGTGTGTGTGTGTGTGTGAGTGTAGTCTGTGTGTGTTTGTCATAGTCTAGTGTGTCTGTCTGTGTGTGTGCTGTTTCTGAATCCTCTGTCTAGTGCAGTGTTTCTGTCTGTCTAAAGTTTCTTTCCTGCTGAAAACCTGCTGTATTCTGTTTCTTAATTGGTCTGTGCAGTGTTTCCTGGCTCCTGCTTAATGGTAGTGGGCCCATGCAGTGTTTCTTAATCCTGCTGTAGTCAAGCCCTGCTGTAGTCCCTTAATGGCTGCAGTGTTCTTAATCCTGCCCAGTCATGTGAAATCCATATATTAGGTGTAGTGTTTCTAATTTTACTTATTTAAATTGACTGTGCAGTGTTCCTTATATAATTATTGCAGTGTTTTTCTTACATTTATATTTCTGTTCAGTATTGTGATACTATATACTAGTGCAGTGCTTAAATACTACATACTAGAGTGTTTCTTAATCCTGCTCATATTATATACTATCATACTGTAGTGTTTCTTAATCCTGCCATCGTCTAGTGCAGTGTTTCTTAATATAGTAGTGCAGTACTAGTATAATCAAACCTGTCATCGTCTAGTGCAGTGTTTCTTAATCCTGTCATCTAAAGTACTAATCCTGTACTAGTGCATGTTTCTTAATCCTGCTGTATGTATCTTAATCCTGTCTGTAGTCTAGTGCAGTGTTTCTTAATCCTGTCATACTACATACTTAATCCTGCTGTAGTCAGTGCAGTGTTTCTTAATCCTGCTGTAGTCTGGGATAGTGTTTTCTTAATCCTGTCATACTAATTCTTAATCGTACTATGCAGTGTTTCTAGATACTATACCTGCTGTAGTATGCAGTGTTTCTTAATCCTGCTGTAGTCTAGTGCAACAATCCTGCTGTACTATATATCTTAATCCTGCTGTAGTCTAGTGCAGTGTTTCTTAATCCTGATAGTCTAGTGCAGTGTTTCTTAATCCTACCGTAGTCTAGTGCAGTGTTTCTTAATCCTGCTGTAGTCTAGTGCAGTGTTTCTTAATCCTTCTGTATACTGTTTCTTATATAATCGTCTAGTGCATGTTTCTTAATCCTGTCATAGTCTAAAAATCAGTCACAAGTGTTTCTTAATCTGTTGTAGTCTAGACAATCCTGCTGTAGTCATACTGTTTCTTAATTCTAGTGCATGTTTCTTAATCCTGTCGTGGTCTAAGTGTTTCTTAATAGTCTAGTGCAGTGTTTCTTAATCCTATCATAGTCTAGTGCAGTGTTTCTTAATCCAGAAGAGAATCCTGTCATAGTCTAGAAATCCTGGTAGTCTAGTGCAGTGTTTCTTAATCATAGTGTTTCAATCCTGTCATACTATATACTTAAATACAAGAAGAGAATAGAGAAGGGTGTTTCTTACCTGCTTATTCTATATATTTCAATCCTACTATATAATCTGCTGTAAATGTATCTTAATCCTGAAGAGTGCAATAGAGAAGGGTAATCCTGCTTATTAATCCATCAAGTCTAGTGTGTTTCTTAATCTGTACCAGTGTTTCAACCCTGTCTGTCTAGTAAACTGTACACATACACATAGTCACAGTGTTTCAATCCCACATACACACAAACACACAGTGCACACATGCACAATCACATACTTAATCACATACACACAAACACACAGTGTTTCTTAATCCTGTCAGGCTCTGTTCCATCTTAATCCTGGAGTGCAGTGTTTCTTAATTGAAGCTAGTGCAGTGTTTCATATCCTGCTGCGATGGAAATATATTTACATTTTTCGATTGTCTAGCAAAACATATGCAGTGTATCTTAATCCTGCTGTAGTCTAGAGTGTATGTCAGTCAGTGCAGTGTTTCTTAATCAAATGCATTAACTTAATCCTGCTGTAGTCTGTCAATCCTGTTAGAGAGTGTTTCTGGTAGTCTAGTGCAGTGTTTCTTAATCTGTCATAGTCTAGAGGCTGTGCAGTGTTTTTAATCCCCTGCTGGTCTAGAGTGTTTCTTAATCCTGGAGAGTGCTGGAGAGGCTGTAGTCTAGAGGTTTCTTAATCCTGTCATAGTCTAGAGTGTTTCTTAATCCTGCTGTAGAAGTGTTTCTGGAGAGGTGTTTCTTAATCCTGTCATAGAGTGCAGTGTTTCTTAATCCTGCTGAGGCAGTATGGTCTAGTGCAGTGTATGCTGTAGTAGGCTGGGGTGTGTCGTAGAGGTTTTCTTAATCCTGCTGTAGTCTAGGCTGAGAGATTGCTGTAGAGGCAGTGTTTTTCTTAATCCTGTCATAGTCTAGAGTGTTTCTTAATCCTGTCTGAGAGGCTGTTTCTTAATCCTGCTGGTCTGAGAGGTTGCCGAGAGGTGTTTCTTAATCCTGAGAGGCTGTGCAGTGTTTCTTAATCCCTGCTGTAGTCTAGAGGTTGTCTAGTGCAGGTTGAGAGGCTGTGTAGAGGTTGTTTCTTAATCCTGTCGTAGTCTAGGCTGTTTCTTAATCCTGCTGTAGAGGTTGTTTCTTAATCCTGTCGTAGTCTAGTGTTGTTTCTTAATCCTGCTGTAGTCTAGGCTGTTTCTTAATCCTATCATAGTCTTTCTTAATCTGGTAGAGGCAGTGTTTCTTAATCCTGTCATGGAGTGCAGGCTTAATCCTGTCATAGTCTAGTGCAGTGTTTCTTAATCCTGATAGTCTAGAGGCTGGTCTAGAGGTTGAGAGGGCTGGGAGAGGTTGGAGGGGTTGGAGAGGCTGTCATAGGCTAGCAGGTTTCTGCTGTAGTCTAGGCAGTGTTTCTTAATCCTGAGAGGTTGGAGGGGTTGGCAGAGGCCCTAGAGAGGTTGGCTGAGGCTGGGAGGTTGCTGAGAGGATGGAGGGTTGGAGAGGCTGGGGAGAGGTTGGAGAGGCTGGGAGAGGTTTTAGCTGAGGTTGAGAGATTGTGGTGAGAGGTTGAGAGGTTGAGAGGTTGGGAGGGGTTGGAAAGGCTGGAGAGGTGGAGAGGTTGAGAGGCTGGAGAGGTTGGAGAGGTTGGAGAGGCTGGAGCTGAATGCAGCCTGTGGACAGTACCACGTCCAATGAACAGTCATTACTTGGCTCCCACACCAAGACGCAGATGTAATGCACTATATGGCCCAATTATAATGGCTTTCTAATCATCTGTTCAGTATTGGATACTATATACTAGATGCTAAATACTAAAATCAAATCACATCTCATTTGTACAATACCCACCAATTTGAGTCAGTTGAAATGATACTACATACTATACAGAGAGACACAGCATGTTATAAACCTCATCACCAGACAGCCATCAGTACAGAGAGACACAACATGTTATAAACCTACATCAGACAGCCATCAGTACAGAGAGACACAACATGTTATAAACCTCATACTAGACAGCCATCGGTACAGAGACACAACATGTTATAAACCTCATCAGACAGCCATCAGTACAGAGACACAACATGTTATAAACCATACTATATACAGACAGCCATCGAAAGGGTACAGAGACACAACATATACTAAATACAAGAAAGAGAATATAAACCTGATCAGACAGCCACACACATACACAGAGACACAATACATGTACACACATATAAACCTGTTCCATCTGACAGCCATCAGTACAGATTGACAAACAACAGTGTTATAAACCTCATCACCAGACAGCCATCAGGTTACAGAGACACAACATGTTATAAACCTGGATCACCAGACAGCCATCGGTTGGACAGAGACACAACTGGATGTTATTGGAAACCTCATCATCAGACAGCCTATTGGAGGCAGTACAGAGAGACACTGGAACTGGATTGTTATTGGAAACCTGGATCAGACAGCCATCGGGAGAGGTTGGAGGTTGGAGGGTTGGAGGCAGAGACACAGAGGCTGGATTGGAGGGTTATTGGAAACCTCATCACCAGACAGCCATCGGTACAGAGAGACACAACATGTTATAAACCTCATCACCAGACAGCCATCGGTACAGAGAGACACAACATGTTATCAAACCTAAAATCAAATCACCAGACAGCCATTTGAGTCGGTACAGAGACACAACATGTTATAAACCTCATCACCAGACAGCCATCGGTACAGAGAGACACAACATGTTATAAACCTCATCAGACAGCCATCAGTACAGAGAGACACAACATGTTATAAACCTCATCACCAGACAGCCATCAGTACAGAGAGACACAACATGTTATAAACCTCATCACCAGACAGCCATCAGTACAGAGAGACACAACATGTTATAAACCTCATCACCAGACAGCCATCAGTACAGAGAGACACAACATGTTATAAACCTCATCAGACAGCCATCAGTACAGAGACACAACATGTTATAAACCTCATCACCAGACAGCCATCGGTACAGAGACACAACATGTTATAAACCTCATCAGACAGCCATCAGTACAGAGACACAACATGTTATAAACCTCATCAGACAGCCATCAGTACAGAGACACAACATGTTATAAACCTCATCACCAGACAGCCATCAGTACAGAGAGACACACACATGTTATAAACCTCATCAGACAGCCATCGGTACAGAGACACAGCATGTTATAAACCTCATCAGACAGCCATCGGTACAGAGAGACACAACATAAAGATAAGTCGTCTGTGTGGATGTGAAGTTGTAAGTTAAGCACCCTAGACCCAGACCATAGCATTTAACATAAGCACAATGATTTATGAGTAGAGTCACACACTGCATGAGGTCCTTCGGCCGAATGGAGGCAACATCATTATGGGAGAACCGAGGTCCTTCAGGTGAACGGAGGCAACATCATTATGGGAGAACCGAGGTCCTTCAGGTGAACGGAGGCAACATCATTATGGGAGAACCGAGGTCCTTCAGGTGAACGGAGGCAACATCATTATGGGAGAACTTTAAGCATGTACATTCTTTATTCTCAATGGGAACCCATAGCAAAACAACAAAACTAGATAACTTTAAATGTTACTTATAGTAATAATTATTATAGAACTACCAAAATGCTGTTTTAGACATTGACACAAGTCAAGTTATCTTGTCAGTGTTGACATCATCGGTGTTTAAGCCTACAGCCAATCAGCTTGGCAATCAGCAGTTCTAGGAAATCCACAGTAACACGGGAAGACATCTATCAGCTACATCTACACCTGCATGTCCTTACTGTATATCTTAACAGAGCACGTTGATCTACACCTGCATCTCCTTACAGTATATCTGTTCCAACAGAGCACGTTGGAACAATGGAGCCCCATTCATTTTCAATGAAGGAAGAGAAGTATGTGGGGGGAACGTATGTGTGAGGGAACGTATGTGTGGGGGAACGTATGTGTGGGGGAACGTATGTGGGGGAACGATGTGGGGGGAACGATGTGTGAGGGAACGATGTGGGGAACGCTTGTGGGGGGAACTTTGGGTGACGTGAACATGGGCGAGGGAGCGTGAACAGGGCGACCAAAGTTGGGGAAAGCTAAACTCTTACTATGTACTCTGAGACATCATGTGCTATTGACCAATCAAAGTTCACTATAGCTTCCAGCCCCTACTGGATTGGCTGCTGATACCATGCACTACCTAGTATGCTTGCAAGCATGCTAGCACCCACATTTGGCTTGGCACCTAACACCCTCACACACTTTTACAGATGCACAATTGAGAGCATTTTGTCGGGCTGTATCAGCGCCTGGCACAGCAACTGCACCACCCGCAACCGGGTCTCCTGAAGTCTCCTTCAGTGCTTAGAGCAATTACAGTACCTTGCCACACAGCTTCTAGTGCTAACATACTGTACAACCAAGCAAGAACCGACTAAATTTACACAGCTCCCCGGCAAATGCATTACCTTACCATCTGTGTTTAAAGCAGAGCCTCCAGTCTTCTAGGAAGACATACACATGTAATTGACGGTTGGAGCCCTTACAGAAATATGCCATCAGTAACTTTGAGAAATCACTGCTCAACCATGTTTTGTTTTTAAAAATTGTACCTTTATTTAACTAGAGCAAGTCAGTTTTAAGAACAAATTCTTATTTACAACGACGGGCGCTTACCAAAGGCCTCCTGCGGGGGACGGGGGGCTGGGATTCAATTAAAATATAGGACAAAACACACGTCACGACAAGAGAGACATAAGACAACAACACAGCATGGTAGCAACACATGACAACACAGCATGGTAGCAACACAACATGGTAGCAGCACAACATGGTAGCAGCGCAACATGGTAGCAGCACAACACGGTAGCAGTACAACATGGTAGCAGCACAACATGGTAGCAGCACAACATGGTAGCAGCACAGCATGGTAGCAGAACAGCATGGTAGCAGCACAACATGGTAGCAGCACAGCATGGTAGCAGCACAACATGGTAGCAGCACAACATGGTAGCAGCACAGCATGGTAGCAGGACAACATGGTAGCAGCACAACATGGTAGCAGGACAGCATGGTAGCAGCACAACATGGTAGCAGCACAGCATGGTAGCAGCACAGCATGGTAGCAGCACAGCATGGTAGCAGCACAACATGGTAGCAGAACAACATGGTAGCAGCACAGCATGGTAGCAGAACAACATGGTAGAAGAACAAAACAGGGTACAAACATTATTGGGCACCATGTTTTTTTTTTTATGTGTTTAGATCCAGGAGCGAGTCACTGTTTTGTCTTCAAACTCAAGTCAGGTGATCAACATTCGAAGCCAATCAGAGACGAGCTAAAGTCTCTCGTCAGAGAAGTTGATTGTGTAAAGATATCTGCAGCGGATCTACATCACTGGCAACTTTTTTTGTCCGTAATGAGAATATTTCTGAGCTTTCTGCTTCCAACGCCACGAAGGCCTCTTCAGTCACAAAATCCTGATCAACTGATAGGCAATTCATGCTTGAAATATCTTTGGCCTTTTTAAATCAGTACAGAATAGGCAGATTCAGATTAGTGTATACGGACGGCAACCCCTAATACATTTGAAAGTATTCAGACCTCTTGACTCCCCCCAAAAAAAATGTAAAACGCTTTCAGCCTTATTCTAAAATGTATTACATAATTTCTTCCCCCCATCAATCTACATAATACCTCACAATGACAAAACCAAACAGGCTTTAGAAATGTTTACAAATCTATTACAAAAAGAAAATGAAATATCACATTTACATAAGTATTCAGACCCTTTAATCAGTACTTTGTTGAAGCACATTTGGCAGCGATTACAGCCTCGAGTCTTCTTGGGTATGACACACCAATTTGTAAGTCGCTCTGGATAAGAGCATCTGCTAAATGACTTAAATGTAAAATGTAAATGTACAAGCTTGTCACACCTGTGGCTTCCCTCGATCCTGTCTAGTCTCCCAGTCCCTGCCACTGAAAAACATCCCCATTAGCATGATGCTGCCACCATCATTCTTCACCGTAGGGATGGTGCCAGGTTTCTCCAGATGTGATGCTTGGCATTCAGGACAAAGAGTTCAATCTTTGGTTTCATCAGACCAGAATCTTGTTTCTATGTTCCGAGAGTCCTTTAGGTGCCTTTGGCAAACTTCAAAGGGGGCTGTCATGCCTTAATTGAGGAGTGGCTTCCGCCTCTGGCCAGTCACTATAAAGGCCTGATTGGTGGAGTGCTGCAGATGATGGTTGTCTTTCTTGAAGGTTCTCCTTAATTAACAAAATGTGGTAAAGGGAAGGGGTCTGAATACTTTCCGAATGCACTGTATTTATGTGCTGAGGGAAGCTGGGATGGGATGGGCTGAGGGTTGGGATGGGATGGGCTGAGGGAAGCTGAGGGTTGGGATGGGATGGGCTGAGGGGAAGCTGAGGGTTGGGATGGGATGGGCTGAGGGTGGGATGGATGGGCTGAGGGTTGGGTTGGGATGGGCTGAGGGTTGGGATGGGATGGGCTGAGGGTTGGGATGGGGATGGGCTGAGGGTTGGGATGGGCTGAGGGGTTGGGATGGGATGGGCTGAGGGTTGGGATGGGCTGAGGGTTGGGATGGGATGGGATGGGCTGAGGGTTGGGATGGGATGGGCTGAGGGAAGCTGAGGGTTGGGATGGGATGGGCTGAGGGTTGGGATGGGATGGACTGAGGGTTGGGATGAGCTGAGGGTTGGGATGGGCTGAGGGTTGGGATGGGGATGGGATGGGCTGAGGGTTGGGATGGGATGGGATGGGCTGAGGGAAGCTGAGGGTTGGATAGATGGGCTGAGGGTTTGAATTGGCTAAGGGTTGGGATGGGGCTGAGGGAAGCTGAGGGTTGGGATGGGATGGGCTGAGGGTTGGGATGGATGGGCTGAGGAAGCTGAGGGTGGGGATGGGATGGGCTGAGGGTGGGATGGATGGGTTGAGGGTTGGGATGAGATGGGCTGAGGGTTGGGATGGGATGGGCTGAGGGAAGCTGAGGGTTGGGATGGGATGG